>NC_074666.1:68672478-68919978 GCF_029448725.1 Salvelinus fontinalis | reverse complement strand
GGCAGTGTGTTTGTATCTATTTGCATCCGCTTGTCTGAATCCCTGTGTACGTTAGCCAGGCCTACCTCTCGGTGTAGTGGGCGTCTCGGTGCTGGGGCAGGCCCTGCTTGCGTCTCTGGCTTGACGAGCTGCCTGCTGAGGGGAGATGGGCCTCCATACCCCCCGTGTTCCTCACTGCTGCCAGGGCCTCCTGGCGCACCCGCAGCAGATCTACAGAGGGGGAGAGTTTAGAATTCATTAGTTCCACTGTGTGATCCTCTACATTACTTGTTCAACTCAAGGGAAATAGACAATCACACCAGCTAGACGTTTCATTTCCTACAGCTTATATCTCATCCTAAAAGTGTATTTTTCCCATTTCAATCTAAATGCATGGAGAGTATTTCGGGTTTAGCCTAAACGGGAGTGGAACAGTAGAATAGAAAAGTGCAAGCTTCTGTGATATAAGTAGAAGATATGTGCTTACCTATGCTGTTACCTCCTAAACACCCTGCTAAGTAGACTTCTCAGCGCTATTCACACTCAAATGGCACCCTATTCCTTATGTGCTCTGGTCAAAAGTAGTGCCCGGGAATAGGGTGCCATTTGTGACCCAGACGTTCACTCCATATAACTGCAGGACATGATCGACACCTCCCGTTCATAATCCTGACACTCAGGAAACAAACGCACAGGTCTGCACATAAATAAGCATACACACACACACACACACACACACACACACACACACACACACACACACACACACACACACACACAATGAAGAGACACACGAAATACCTAAATAGTGGCACACTCATTGGAAACATTCTCAAAACAGAGACACACGCACGCACACACTAACGGTTGGAGAGAGAGCAACGGATATGGAGATTGGATAAGAAGAGGAATAAAGAGAGTGCAAACTTTGGAAAACCAAAACCTCAGGCAATGGGAAGTCTCTGCCTTTACTCCATAGTAGGAGAGAGGCACTTCCCACATGGCCAAGAGGATCCCTATTCTCATCTCTGTCTTCCATCTATCTGTACTCGCTCCATCTATTCTCTCTCTCCTCCTCGCTCTGCCCCCTTCCCCCCTCTCTCTATCTCCCTCATTCTCACCCTGTCCCCTTCTTTTCTACTCCCTTATTCTCTCTCTCTCTCTGTGTCCCTTATTCTCTCTCTCTCTCTGTGTCCCTTATTCTCTCTCTCTCTCGCTCTCTCTCTCTGCTTCTCTCCAGCATTATCAGCCAGGTCAAGCCAGGGCCTCCAATGGGAGGCTGTTAAACAGAAAATCCACCCTGCTCTCTCTCTCTCTCTCTCTCTCTCCCTCTCCCTCTCCCTCTCCCTCTCCCTCTCCCTCTACCTCTACCTCTACCTCTACCTCTACCTCTACCTCTCTACCTCTTTACCTCTCTACCTCTCTACCTCTCTACCTCTACCTCTACCTCTACCTCTTCAATCCCCCCGTTTTAAATTAGACAGATATTGCGGGAGCCAGGGGCCATTTCCGCCACTGGTATGTGTAGAGTTTGTACCTCTCTTAGTGTGTGACGGTGTGTTTTTGTGTGTGTATGTACTGGGTCGTTGAGCTGGTGCTGGGGTCGGGGGTGGAGCGACAGATATTAATGTGGCCCAGCTCTGGTGTATCGATCTGTTTGCTTCTGCTGGGCCGCTGGGGACTCAACTGGCGGCAGACAGGGTGTGTGTGTGTGTGTGGGGGGGGGTGTGGGGGGGGGGGGGGGGGGGTGGTGGGGGGGAGATAAGAGAGGGATCCTAGGAAACTGGAGCCCTGGAGCACACACACACACACGGCATCCCTAGCCACGTACTCAGAGCATGCGCAGACCAGCTGGCTGGTGTGTTTACGGACATATTCAATCTCTTCCTATTCCAGTCTGCTGTCCCCACATGCTTCAAGAGGGCCACCATTGTTGCTGTACCCAAGAAAGCAAAGGTAACTGAACTAAATGACTATCGTCCTGTAG
This sequence comes from Salvelinus fontinalis, assembly GCF_029448725.1. Lineage (NCBI taxonomy): Eukaryota > Metazoa > Chordata > Actinopteri > Salmoniformes > Salmonidae > Salvelinus > Salvelinus fontinalis. Next base: position 68,918,012 of record NC_074666.1, on the reverse strand, counting down.
AACTCACTTCTGTCATCATGAAGTGCTTTGAGAGACAATTCAAGGATCATATCACCTCCACCTTACCTGTCACCCTAGACCCACTTCAATTTGCTTACCGACCCAATAGGTCCACAGACGATGCAATCGCCATCACACTGCACATTGCCCTATCCCATCTGGACAAGAGGAATACCTATGTAAGAATGCTGTTTATTGACTACAGCTCAGCATTCAACACCACAGTACCCTCCAAGCTCATCATCAAGCTGGAGGCCCTGGGTCTGAACCCCGCCCTGTGAAATTGGGTCCAGGACTTCCTGACGGGCCGCCCCCAGGTGGTGAAGGTAGGAAAAAACACCTCCGCTTTGCTGATCCTCAACACTGGGGCCCCACAAGGGTGCGTGCTCAACCCCCTCCTGTACTCCCTGTTCACCCATGACTGCGTGGCCACGCACGCCGCCAACTCAATCATCAAGTTTGCAGACGACACAACAGTAGTGGGCTTGATCACCAACAACGACGAGACAGCCTACAGGGAGGAGGTGGGGACACTCAGAGTGTGGTGTCAGGAAAATAACCTCTCACTCAACGTCAACAAAACAAAGGAGATGATCGTGGACTTCAGGAAACAGCAGAGGGAGCACCCCCCCCCCCCCCCCCCCCCCCATCCACATCGACAGGACAGCAGGAGGCTGAAAAAATTTGGCTTGTCATCTAAAACCCTCACAAACTTTTACAGATGCACATTTGAGAGCATCCTGTCGGGCTGTATCACCGCCTGGTACGGCAACAGCATCGCCCACAACCGAAGGGCTCTCCAGAGGGTGGTGCGGTCTGCACAAGGCATTACCAGGGCCAAAGTACCTGCCCTTCAGGACATCTACAGCACCCGGTGTCACAGGAAGGCCAACAAGATGATCGAGGACAACAACCACCCGAACCACTGCCTGTTCACCCTGTTACCATCCAGAAGGCGAGGTCAGTACAGGTGTATCAAAGCTGGGAAAACAGCTTCTATCTCAAGGCCATCAGACTGTTAAACAACCATCACTAGCACAGAGAGGCTGCTGCCTACATACAGACTTAAAACCATTGGCCACTTTAATAAATGGAACACCAGTCACTTTAATAATGCCACTTGAATAATGTTTACACATCTTGCATTACTCATCTTATTTGTACAGTATATACTGTATTCTATACTATCTATTGCATCTTAGTCTACACCACTCTGACATTGCTCATCTATATATTTATATTTATAAATTATTCCATTCCTTACTTAGATTTGTGTGTATTAGGCAGTTGTTGTGTAATTGTTAGATAATACTTGTTAGATATTGCTGCACTGTCGGAATTAGAAGCACAAGCACTTTGCTACACTCGCAATAACATCTGCTAGCCACGTGTATGTGACCAATACTATTTGATTTGATTTGACTACACCAAAGGTTGGGGGTTGAGGACAGAGACTTCACCTATATGAGTTCCTCAGGTTGACAATGGTCACCCAGTCCCTATCTACACTGCCTGGACTCTCACATAGAGACCTGGGATGGGATACAATTTGTGGAACACTACCGAAAATGCACCATTTTAAGGTAATGGGATTGAATCCTGGCCCTACACCAAATTCTACAATTCAGCTGTTCCTCAAACCCTTGATTATCTGAATAAGATGTGATTGTGTAGGGCTGGAGCAAAAGCCTGCAAACCCAGGAAACGTTGGTGAACATTAAATATAATTTGTCTCTCTCTCTCTCTCTCTCTCTCTCTCTCTCTCTCTCTCTCTCTCTCTCTCTCTCTCTCTCGCGCTCTCTCTCTCGCTCTCTCTCTCGCTCTCTCTCTCCCACCCAATCCCACCCCTCTTTTTTTTGTGGGAAAGGGTAGGTTTATAAAAGTGGGCAGAACCCCCCCCCTCTCCCTTCTCCATCTCTCTCTCTCTCTTCCTCTATTCAATTCAATACATGTTTTATTGGCATGAATGGGTGGTTGCCACGGTTGTCAAAGCAATGCAGATGAAGTATTACAAATGAATAATATGTTTGAGCAACAATAATAATGTGTATATCAACATTATCAATCAAAAACAATTGTACATGAATAATAATACACAAAAAAGATAACAAACATCAACAATTGAAAGGAGAAATCTACAAGGGCTCGTGTATGACATGGTGGGAAATATTGTCTCTCTTATATTATGACAGGCCAGGGCATCATCCGCAGCAAGATCTACTGTCTACGTTTTATCAAAATGCAGATTTTATCCTCAACAGACAGATCAACAAATCCTGCAATTCTATCTTTACATTTCAGGAAATAAATACCTCTGATTGAGTCATATTTTGAGCAGAGGAGTAGGAAGTGCTGCTCCCTCTGTACTTCACCCGACCCACAGTGCTTACATTGTCTTTCTTCTCTGTTCTTCCTTGTTTTTCTATGACGTCCTCTCTATTTCCAGGCTATGGTCACTGAGCCTATACATTGGGATGTCTTCCTTTGTTTAACATCTTTGATTTTGACACGCTTTTTGAAATCTCTATTTCGAATTTGGTAACGTTGAAGTTATGTGATTAAATAGAATTTTGTTTGGCAATAATTTGTGTTTGAAATAGATTTCTATTTGTTAGAATGTTGTTATTTGTGGGCGTACGGTTGAATTTCGCTGGTGCTTCTGGGCGAGTTGCTCTAAAGGGTCACTCTCCGGGTTGTGGTGTTTCCTTAAAAAAAAAGCCTTGTGATGATAACATTCTGTATCACAGTGTGTTAGGTGAGTCCATCATTTGGTGTCTCTTTTCTCAATTTGGAGTGCCAGGGGCAATGTCCCAAGTTTTGCCCTACACGCTAGGTTTGGGGCATTTCTGTGCACACTGAGAATATTTTGTACAAAATTCCAGGTATAAAATTGGGGCTTTTATCCCATGATGTACATGTTAAATTGTTAAGGGGGCCCCATATTTCACTGCCATGTAGAAGGATTGGAGTTATAACAACGTCAAATAATATAAGCCTAATTGGTGGGATAGAGTCTTTCTATCTGTTAGAGACTTTATGGCCATGCCAAACCGCCCAGAATAACTTCTAGTCAGACCAAGGTAAGTATAGTTGGTGGTATGTCTCTCTCACTCTTCATTATTCTCTTTCATGTAGGGTAAAGAAGGGTCATCTGGGGCTGTGGCCTCCAAGGGGCAAGCACCCCACCACAACTCCACAATGGACGAGAGGGGAAGAGGGAGAAGAGGGTACAGAGATGGAGAGCCAGACCAGACTCCCCCCCCCCCCCCCCCCCACACACACACACACACACACATATACACATGCACAAACACACACGTACACACACACCCACACCCACACCCACACCCACACCCACACCCCCACACACACACTAGAGCTGGATAATATGGACAAAAATCCATATTGAGATAAAATGCCTGAATTGATGCGATAACGATAAGTAGAATGATATGTTTATAACAATATGCGTCAGTTTTTTTCAATTATCCTTTACAATACTGTTGCTAGTTTGCTGGTTGTTCCAATAACGATCACCCATATTAGCGAACGTATTGTATTTCAAACTTAAAATTTCTCTAGTATAGGGTACTTATTGTAATGAACGATATCAGCAAAATGCCTGCGATAAGTGATCGGTATGGTTGGTGTTGCTCATTTCTGTTTTTTTGTCCCAGAAGCTCTCTCTCTCTCACACACACACACACACACACACACACACACACACACACACACACACACACACACACACACACACACACAGTTATTTTGGGAGGTCCCACTCTGGACCCATCCTGCTAATCCCTCTTTTGTCCTCCTTATCTCCTCGCATCTCTTCTCAGAATTATGCAGAAATCCCATCCGTTAAGCTGGGCTTTCCACCAAGGGAGAATGTTCAATTATTCCTGTTATTCCCGTGATACGGCCCAGCCAGGCTCATGATGGATTGGGGACTGGCAGGTATACTGAATCATAAGCATACCAAATGGCACCGTATGCCATACATAATGCTCCTTTTTGAAAATAAGTAACTAAGGAAGTGCACTACATAAGGAATAGGGTTCCATTTTCGGATGCAAATCTATTTCCAAAGCCAATGGTATAAACAAGTAGATGTTATATGGAAAAACAAGAGCCGGATGAAGTATGTTCTCCCAGGCTTTTAACTATGGGCATTTCAAGATGTGTTCCTACCATGCCGATCGATCTTAATGACTAGATGGTAGACAGTGCAGCCCCGCTAGGAGAGCAATGGACAGAAGTACAGGAGACAAAACAAAGCTCTCCTCACCTTCCATGTTGACCTCCTCCAACCCCTTTTCCCTTTCTTTTCACTCCTTTCATCATAACAGAGAGAGAGAGAGAGAAAAGCGGAGGGGGGGCACCCTTGGCCCCCCTGTCAGGTCCTACAGGAGCCTCCCGAAACAACACCTGACACACACATTCTGCTACTTCGCGCCCCCTTCACACACCCACATTCTGCTACCTCTCGCCCCCTTCACACACACACTTTCATTTTTCGTACACTCCACTTCAAACACATGAAAGGATGCTCAGCAGGGACCAAGGCGAAGTGGAGAGTCGGCGAGAGAAAAAACAAAAGGAGAGAGGAGAAAAAAAAGAGAATATAAAAGCAACCCCTGTGCTTAGAGAGGGAGGTGTGTGAGAGAGGGGGAGGGGGAGAGAGGGAGGTGTGTGAGAGAGTGGGAGAGGAGGGTCACAAGGGCCCACCGGAGCTCGGGTCAATGTCAAGGGGGATCTCACTGGAGCGATTCAGATCAACCTCTCCAGGAACAAACAGGGCCATCCCTCTATCCCTCCCTCTGTCACACCTCCACTCCATCCCCTCAGAGGAGAGAGCGACAGACAGAAAGAGGACCGGAAGGGGGGTAGTTGAGAGGCGGTGCAGTTGGGATTTGGGATTCCCTGCGCGATGAAGTGAGAGAAGAAAAGGTAGAACTACAACCAATCTTCTGCTAAATAGAGAATTACAAACAGAGGAAAAGAGAAGAGGAAGGGTGGACTGATAGAGGTGCTGTAGAGTCAGAAACATGGTAACAGAAAAATAATTAAACAATAGTAAAATTTACACTGAACAAAATACAAACACAACATGTAAAGTGTTGGTCCCAATGTTTCATGAGCTGAAATAAAAGATTCCAGAAATGTTCCATACCCACAAAAAGCTTATTTCTCTCAAATGTTGTGTACAAATGTGTTTACATCCCTGTTAGTGAGCATTTCTCCTTTGCCAAGATAATCCACCCATCTGAGAGGTGTGGCATATTAAGAAGCTGATTAAACAGCATGATCATTACTCAGGTGCACCTTATGCTGGGGACAATAAAAGGCCACTCTAAAATGTGCATTTTTGTCACACAACACAATGCCACAGATGTCTCAAATTTTGAGGGAGCGTGCAATTGGCATGCTGACTGCAGGAATGTTCACAGAGCTGTTGCCAGATCATTTTATGTTCATTTCTCTACCACAAGCCGCCTCCAACGTCGTTTTAGAGAATTTGGCAGTACTTTCAACCGGGCTCACAACAGCAGACCATGTGTAACCATGCCAGCCCAGGACCTCCACATCCGGGATGGTCTGAGACCAGTCACCCGGAAAGCTGATGAAACTGAGGAGTATTTCTGTCAGTAATAAAGCCCTTTTGTGGGGAAAAACGCATTCTGATTGGCTGGGCCTCGCTCCCAAGTGGGTGGGCCAATACCCTCCCAGGCCCACCCATTGCTGCACCCCTTCACCATCATGTGAAATCCATACATTAGGGTCTAAATTAATGTATTTCAATTGACTGATTTCCTTATATGAAATGTAACTCAGTAAAACCATTGAAAATTGTTGCATGTTGCGTTTATATTTTTGTTCAATATTTTTGTAAATGTTTTGTTCCAAAACACAATATATCACTTTTCAGAAAAACATTTACATTTCACAGTTGAGTCATTTAGCAGATGCTTTAATCCAGAGCGACTTAAAACAAGTGCATTGATCTTAAGATAGCTACAGTATGTGAGACAACCACATATCACAGTCAAATATACAGGGTACGAATGTTCCATTCCAGCTAAACAATGGCTATACAGCATAAAGTGTTTTCAGTGTTGAAACTGAAAGTTAAAGTTTCAAAGTATGTTTTTCCTGCCTAACTTGGGGGATTGTGGATTGATGAAGGCACCCACCAGGTGCAGCATCCAGGATGAATATCAGAAACACCAAAGACTTGGATGCTTGGATGGGTTGGCAATGCCTTGGCCGGTGATGTCTTATCATGTGCTTAGGGGTATCAGTACACACGCATGAGTGTGTTCGCACATGCGTGCGTGTGTTTTAAATGGCACAAGTATGTGTTTATTATTTCCTGGATATTACTGCCAAGAGGCACACACATCATAAATGAATCATCAGCATGCATCCTCTTTTTAACTTGTCTTGCTCTAAAGAAAGGCAATTCTACCTCTTTCACTCATCTCTTCCCATTCTCTCCCTCCATAAAATGCTCTCCCTCCCTCCCTCCCTCCCTCCCTCCCTCCCTCCCTCCCTCCCTCCCTCCCTCCCTAACTCCTAACCTTATTTATTTATTTTACACCTCGAAGGGCATAGATAAACTGTAGATAAAAAGGAATGTGGACAGAAAAGAGAGTAGAGGATTTTGTTGAAACTGAAAAGAGAGAGAGAGTGCATCCCCACGAGATGTCTGCATTGCGCCATAGTGTCTGCATTGAAAACAGAGCGCCTTCTGGAAAGGGAAACAGGGAGAATATGGCACCCTGGGCCATTGAACCCCCAAAATGCATTGCACTTCAGCCCTAATTCTTCTCAGATGCAGGGCGGAGGCCAGTAAAGCCTTTATAGGCTTCGCCCCTTAGATTTGCAGCCTGCAATTAAAAATCATTACTAATCAAATCAAAATAAAAGTAGCTCAAACTACGTTTGGGGCTGGGATGTGAAATTGATTCGATTTATGCTACCGCAAAGGGAGTCGTAAATCCTGGCCGCAATTAATGTTACATTCTTTTAAAAACAGAGGAAAGGATAACAATTGAGGCCCCGCAAGTTTAAAGTGGTGGCGAAACGAAAATACACCCTGCCACATGTTTTACTGTCCCCCCAATTTTCATATTCGATCTTTCCAGTTCCAACCCAGTTTTACCATAAGTTAAGAGATGTACATTTCAACTCCCGCAAAAAAAGAAAGAAAAAAAAAACCTAAGAAAAAGGACACACTCATGGTTTACATGGTATTGGGAGATTTACAGCGTTGGCTGACAGCCAGTGAGTGAGCAGCGGATCGATAGAGGCATCTGTGTGTGCTGGCTAGGAGTGCTGTTTAAATCGGAGCACAGCATCAGTCACAAATCACCCAGAGTGACATTTTGACATTGGGTGGGCTGGCACCCCAAATAGAAATGACAGCAGTCTCCATGCTGGAGATTTACACTGGCATGGTGGCATACGCACAAACAGACGCCACAGGAGAAAAGGCCACAACTCCGGAGTTACCACTACCAGTGGTTGAGTAGGGTCAAGTGTGTGTATAGCTCTGGTGTGTGACAGGTCTAAATGAGGTGTGTTAGTTAGGTGACTGAATCCTGAAGTTCTGATATAACGAGCGGATGCTTAGGAGGAGGGTAGGCTTCACGACTAGACCCTGACTAGGACAGCATCCACCTAGACACACGTGTGCGCGTGTCTAGGTGGACACACACAAGCACACAAACACACACACTAGTCTCACCATGGCTGGGAAGGCCCATGTTGTTGGCCAGCTGGTAGAGGCGCTGTTGCTGCTCCTCGTAGGAGCCCTGCTCGTTCAGCGCTGACATAATTCGCCTGTAGTGCTCCTCCGGGGTCATGTGACTGTGGCCGCCTCCCTCCAGCACGGGGGTGTGGGAGTTCTCTGTGTGGGGGGGGGGGGGGGGGGGGGGGGGGGGGGGCAGGAAGAGAGTTAGCACACCATTAAAGCAACATTAACTATGAACTCATCGTTGACCAATAACACTATCTCATGAATTAACTCATCATTAACTCACCACAATTTCACCATTAATTCACCACAAATTCACCACTAACTCACCATTAACTCACCACAATTTCACCATTAATTCACCACTAACTCACCATTAACTCACCACTAAGTCACCACTAACTCAACACTATCTCAATAACTCATAATTATCTCACTATTAACATAACTATCAACATCTCATTGATCGGGCTCCCGATTGGCACAGCGGTCTAAGGCACTGCATCTTAGTGCAGAGGTGTCACTACAGACACTGGTTCGATTCCAGGCTGTATCACAACCGGCTGTGATTGGAAGTCCCATAGGGAGGTGCACAATTGGCCCAGCGCTGTCTTGGTTAGGGTTTGGCAAGGGTAGGTCGTCATTGTAAAACATTATTTGTTCTTAACTGACTTGCCTCGTTAAATAAAATAAAAATCTCACTACCATCTCCTCATTAACTCACCATGAACCCACCACTATCTCACCATGACCTAAATAATACCAAAACAGGGTGCTCAATCCAAAGCTATCCTTCATTGAAGCAAAAACTCTTCATAAATACATATAATATTCAACAAAGAATGGGGCAGACATTCACCATTTATTTCAAAATGGTGTACTATGGACAATAGTATAATGAGCTTTTTGAGGGGTAATATAGAAGTTACTCTGGTCTTATATTGCATGAATACAGAACTGTTTCCTGAGTGGAAATGTGTGAGCATATGTATGTTTGTGGTGTGATGTCGCTGTGCTTTGGTTGTAAAGAGGCGGTGTGAGGCGGTGTGATGTGTGATATCCGCTCTCTGTGTTGCTTATTTTCTCTCCTCTCTTTCCTCCCCCCCATCTTTCTCTGCCTCTCCCCATCCCCTGTCTCCCCCTTCCCTTCCCTACCCATTCTCTCTCTCTCTCTCTCTCTCTCTCTCTCTCTCTCTCTCTCTCTCTCTCTCTCTCTCTCTCTCTCCTCTCTCTCTCTCTCTCTCTCTCTCTCTCTTCTCTCTCTCTCTCTCTCTCTCTCTCTCTCTCTCTCTCTCTCTCTCTCTCTCTCTCTCTCTCTCTCTCTCTCTCTCTCTCTCTCTCTCTCTCTCTCTCTCTCTCTCTCTCGTGTTGCTCTGAGCTCTTGCAGCAGTAACTTGATCCTGGGAGTCAAAGGTATAGGAGGGGGAGGTTTGGGGGAGTGAAGGGAGGGAGGGTGAAGTGGTTGGCAGTTGAGGAGGAGGAGGATGAGGAAGAGGAGGTGGAGGAGGGGGAGGAGGAGGAGGATGAGGGGGTTATATTTACCATTTCCTCATTGAAACCCGAGCCTGGCCCCAGGCAGGCGAGAAAGAGTGGCGTGGGTGGGAGAAGGGGAGGGAGAAGGGGAGAGAAGGGAGGGAGGAGGGGAGGAAGAGAAGAAGGAAGGGGGGAAGGGGGAAGGCGGAGGATAAGCACGCTGTCTCTGTCTCCCCCGCCAAGTTCCAACTAATCCACCCACCCAGGGACCCTCAGGTGTGTATGCGTGTGGTGTGTGAGCGCGTGTGTGGCAGTCACATTTGTTTCTACCTATGGGCAGTGTGGTGTTTGCATGATTGTCTTAGTTAAAGTTGATTTGTGCCTATATTATTGTGTGTAATGACGTGAGTGTGCGCGTGTGTGTGTGTGTGTGTGTGACAACTTGTCTCTGCCCGTCTGCATTTCTCTCTTTATAAGCTCTGCAAGGGGTGCCAACAAACCCCCATCTTTCTCTCTCTTTCAGCTCCCAATCTATCTCTTTATCTCATATCTCTTTTTCCATTTGCTTGGGTCATTATGTTCACCCATCAAGTGTTCCGGAGAGGTGCCTCGGACAGGAGGAACAATCACACGAGGATGCAGCTCAGAAGGCTGAGCCATGAGATCAGCAGTGTTCTAAAGCTTATTTAATCAACCACTCCTCTGGCGAGACACACAAACACGCACGCAAGCAACACATTTAAGTCATTTAACAGACGCTCTCATTCAGAGTGACTTACGGTGTGAGGCCGTGCATTTTCATACTGTTTCATAATGTTAGGATGAAACAGTCAGAGGTCACCAAGTGCAACATAGCTTCAGCGTGTAAATCAGCTAGAAAGATGTGTCGGCATCGAGTAATTGTCTCTGGCCCCCTCCCAGTTAGGGGGAGTGACGAGCTCTACAGCAGAGTCTCAGCACTCAATCGCTGGTTGAAAACTGTTTTCTGCCCCTCCCAAAAGATAGAATTTGTAGATAATTGGCCCTCTTTCTGGGACTCACCCACAAACAGGACCAAGCCTGACCTGCTAAGGAGTGACGGACTCCATCCTACCTGGAGGGGTGCTCTCATCTTATCTACCAACATAGATAGGGCTCTAACTCCTTTAGCCCCACAATGAAATAGGGTGCAGGCCAGGCAGCAGGCTGTTAGCCAACCTGCCAGCTTAGTGGAGTCTGCCAATAGCACAGTCAGTGTAGTCAGCTCAGCCATACCCATTGAGACTGTGTCTGTGCCTCGACCTAGGTTGGGCAAAACTAAACATGGCGGTGTTCGCCTTAGCAATCTTATTAGGATAAAGACCTCCTCCATTCCTGCCATTATTGAAAGAGATCGTGATACCTCACATCTCAAAATAGGGTTACTTAATGTTAGATCCCTCACTTCAAAGGCAGTCATAGTCAATGAACTAATCACTGATCATAATCTTGATGTGATTGGCCTGACTGAAACATGGCTTAAGCCTGATGAATTTACTGTGTTAAATGAGGCCTCACCTCCTGGTTACACTAGTGACCATATCCCCCGTGCATCCCGCAAAGGCGGAGGTGTTGCTAACATCTACGATAGCAAATTTCAATTTACAAAAAAAAAAATGGCGTTTTCGTCTTTTGAGCTTCTAGTCATGAAATCTATGCAGCCTACTCAATCACTTTTTATAGCTACTGTTTACAGGCCTCCTGGGCCATATACAGCGTTCCTCTCTGAGTTTCCTGAATTCCTATCAGACCTTGTAGTCATAGCAGATCATATTCTAATTTTTGGTGATTTTAATATTCACATGGAGAAGTCCACAGACCCACTCCAAAAGTCTTTCGGAGCCATCATCGACTCAGTGGGTTTTGTCCAACATGTCTCTGGACCTACTCACTGCCACAGTCATACTCTGGACCTAGTTTTGTCCCATGGAATAAATGTTGTAGATCTTAATGTTTTTCCACATAATCCTGGACTATCGGACCACCATTTTATTACGTTTGCAATCGCAACAAATAATCTGCTCAGACCCCAACCAAGGAGCATCAAAAGTCGTGCTATAAATTCTCAGACAACACAAAAATTCCTTGATGCCCTTCCAGACTCCTTCTGCCTACCCAAGGACGTCAGAGGACAAAAATCAGTTAACCACTTAACTGAGGAACTCAATTTAACCTTGCGCAATACCCTAGATGCAGTTGCACCCCTAAAAACGAAAAACATTTGTCATAAGAAACTAGCTCCCTGGTATACAGAAAATACCCGAGCTTTGAAGCAAGCTTCCAGGAAATTGGAACGGAAATGGCGCCACACAAAACTGGAAGTCTTCCGACTAGCTTGGAAAGACAGTACCGTGCAGTACCGAAGAGCCCTCACTGCTGCTCGATCATCCTACTTTTCCAACTTAATCGAGGAAAATAAGAACAATCCAAAATTTCTTTTTGATACTGTTGCAAAGCTAACTAAAAAGCAGCATTCCCCAAGAGAGGATGGCTTTCACTTCAGCAGTAATAAATTCATGAACTTCTTTGAGGAAAAGATCATGACCATTAGAAAGCAAATTACGGACTCCTCTTTGAATCTGCGTATTCCTCCAGGGCTTAGCTGTCCTGGATCTGCACAGCTCTGCGAGGGCCTGGGATCGGGAGAGACACTTAAGTGTTTTAGTACTATATCTCTTGACACAATGATGAAAATAATCATGGCCTCTAAACCTTCAAGCTGCATACTGGATCCTATTCCTACTAAACTGCTGAAGGAGCTGCTTCCTGTGCTTGGCCCTCCTATGTTGAACATAATAAACAGCTCTCTATCCACCGGATGTGTACCAAACTCACTAAAAGTGGCAGTGATAAAGCCTCTCTTGAAAAAGCCAAACCTTGACCCGGAAAATATAAAAAACTATCGGCCTATATCGAATCTTCCATTCCTCTCAAAAATTTTAGAAAAAGCTGTTGCGCAGCAACTCACTGCCTTTCTGAAGACAAACAATGTATACGAAATGCTTCAGTCTGGTTTTAGACCCCATCATAGCACTGAGACTGCACTTGTGAAGGTGGTAAATGACCTTTTAATGGCGTCAGACCGAGGCTCTGCATCTGTCCTCGTGCTACTAGACCTTAGTGCTGCCTTTGACACCATCGATCACCACATTCTTTTGGAGAGACTGGAAACCCAAATTGGTCTACACGGACAAGTTCTGGCCTGGTTTAGATCTTACCTGTCGGAAAGATATCAGTTTGTCTCTGTGAATGGTCTGTCCTCTGACAAATCAACTGTACATTTCGGTGTTCCTCAAGGTTCCGTTTTAGGACCACTATTGTTTTCACTATATATTTTACCTCTTGGGGATGTTATTCGAAAACATAATGTTAACTTTCACTGCTATGCGGATGACACACAGCTGTACATTTCAATGAAACATGGTGAAGCCCCAAAATTGCCCTCGCTAGAAGCCTGTGTTTCAGACATAAGGAAGTGGATGGCTAAAAACTTTCTACTTTTAAACTCAGACAAAACAGAGATGCTTGTTCTAGGTCCCAAGAAACAAAGAGATCTTCTGTTAAATCTGACAATTCATCTTGATGGTTGTAAAGTCGTCTCAAATAAAACTGTGAAGGACCTCGGCGTTACTCTTGACCCTGATCTCTCTTTTGACGAACATATCAAGACTGTTTCAAGGACAGCTTTTTTCCATCTACGTAACATTGCAAAAATCAGAAATTTTCTGTCCAAAAATGATGCAGAAAAATTAATCCATGCATTTGTTACTTCTAGGTTAGACTACTGCAATGCTCTACTTTCCGGCTACCCGGATAAAGCACTAAATAAACTTCAGTTAGTGCTAAATACGGCTGCTAGAATCCTGACTAGAACCAAGAAATTTGATCATATTACTCCAGTGCTAGCTTCCCTACACTGGCTTCCCGTTAAGGCAAGGGCTGATTTCAAGGTTTTACTGTTAACCTATAAAGCGTTACATGGGCTTGCTCCTACCTATCTTTCCGAGTTGGTCCTGCCGTACATACCTACACGTACGCTACGGTCACAAGACGCAGGCCTCCTAATTGTCCCTAAAATTTCTAAGCAAACAGCTGGAGGCAGGGCTTTCTCCTATAGATCTCCATTTTTATGGAACAGTCTGCCTACCCATGTGAGAGACGCAGACTCGGTCTCAACCTTTAAGTCTTTACTGAAGACTTATCTCTTCAGTAGGTCATATGATTGAGTGTAGTCTGGCCCAGGAGTGTGAAGGTGAACGGAAAGGCTCTGGAGCAACGAACCGCCCTTGCTGTCTCTCCAGGGCCGGTTCCCCTCTCTCCATTGGGATTCTCTGCCTCTAACCCTGTTACTGGGGCTGAGTCACTGGCTTGCTGGTGCTCTTTCATGCCGTCCCTAGGAGGGGTGCGTCACTTGAGTGGGTTGAGTTACTGACGTGAACTTCCTGTCTGGGTTGGCGCCCCCCCCCCTTGGTTGTGCTGTGGTGGAGACCTTTGTGGGCTATACTCGGCCTTGTCTCAGGATTGTAAGTTGGTGGTTGAGGATATCCCTCTAGTGGTGTGGGGGCTGTGCTTTGGCAGAGTGGGTGGGGTTATATCCTTCCTGTTTGGCCCTGTCCGGGGGTTTCTTCGGATGGGGCCACAGTGTCTCCTGACCGCTCCTGTCTCAGCCTCCAGTATTTATGCTGCAGTAGTTTATGTGTCGGGGGGCTAGGGTCAGTTGGTTATACCTGGAGTACTTCTCCTGTCTTATCCAGTGTCCTGTGTGAATTTAAGTATGCTCTCTCTAATTCTCTCGTTCTCTCTTTCTCTCTGAGAACCTGAGCCCTAGGACCATACGTCAGGACTACCGGGCATGCTGACACCTTGCTGTCCCCAGTCCGCCCGGCCTTGCTGCTATTCCAGTTTCAACTGTTTCTGCTTGCGGTTACGAAACCCCTACCTGTCCCAGACCTGCTGTTTTCAACTCTTAATGATCGGCTATGAAAAGCCAACTGAGATTTATTCCTGATTATTATTTGACCATTCTTGTCATTTATGAACATTTTGAAAATCTTGGCTCTCTCTAATTTTCTCCTTCTCTCTTTCTTTCTCTCGGAGGACCTGAGCCCTAGGACCATACGTCGGGACTACCGGCCGTGGTGACTCCTTGCTGCCCTCAGTCCGCCTGGCCTTGCTGCTATTCCAGTTTCAACTCTTCTGCCTGCGGTTATGGAACCCCTACCTGTCCCAGACCTGCTGTTTTCAACTCTTAATGATCGGCTATGAAAAGCCAACTGAGATTTATTCCTGATTATTATTTGACCATGCTTGTCATTTATGAACATTTTGAAAATCTTGGCTCTCTCTAATTTTCTCCTTCTCTCTTTCTTTCTCTCGGAGGACCTGGGCCCTAGGACCATGCGTCGGGACTGCCGCCCGTGGTGACTCCTTGCTGTCCCCAGTCCGCCTGGCCTTGCTGCTATTCCAGTTTCAGCTGTTCTGCCTGCGGTTATGGAACCGCCACCTGTCCCAGACCTGTTGTTTTTCAACTCTTAATGATCAGCTATGAAAAGCCAACTGAAAATTATTCATGATTATTATTTGACCATGCTTGTCACTTATGAACATTTTTGAACATCTTGGCATAGTTCTGTTATAATCTCCACCCGGCACAGCCAGAAGAGGACTGGCCACCCCTCATAGCCTGGTTCCTCTCTAGGTTTCTTCCTAGGTTTTGGCCTTTCTAGGGAGTTTTTCCTAGCCACCGTGCTTCTACACCTGCATTCTAGCTGTTTGGGGTTTTAGGCTGGGTTTCTGTACAGCACTTCGAGATATTATCTGATGTACGAAGGGCTATATAAAATAAAATTGATTGATTGATTGATTGTTTCAAACTGGTCCGAATCTGTTCTTTTTCCTGCAGTCTGAACAGCCCAAAAATCAAATGGAATCGGATATTTCAAGCCACATTTGAAATCACCTTCGTAGGTGGTTTGAAGTCAGTTACAAATCTGATTCGTGGCCATACGACTTGTGTCTGAATGGTCAAATCGGATTTATTTGCCCTAAAGTGGTTTTTAGAATGTTATTTGGCATATCTTGTTGCTTACTAGCTACTCTACTGACAGTCTGTTGACAGTCTGTTGGCAGTCTGTTGACAGTTTGACATGTGGTAGCTAACTAGCCTGTTAATCCTTCACAAACAAATGAGTGAATTCGCTAGAACGCTACACAGCTAGCTAGTTGACTGCCGTGCCTTATCAAAAAAGACTTGTTTTGAAAGTTGGATCAACTTATCCAATGAGGCTTTGAAAGAGGGGCTGTTCTATTACTATGATTTTGAGCATTCAAAACAACTGGGAAACATCCATATTAGGCATTGTATTGGTCACCTTAGCTTGCTACATAACTTCTGAGTGACAGGAAGCATGAGCACCAACACCGATTAGCATACACCACTGCGCGCACACACCCTTCATGACTAATGACTGCTGTCTGAACACACACAAATCTGTTTTGGTCACTTGTAACTTGCTGTTTGGAAAGTCAATATTCCAAAACGGATTTGAAAAAAAAAACTGATTGGAGCATCGAGGTTCGCAGTGTGAGCAAGGCTTTAGTGGATACTCTAATGTATGTTCCTCCAGTGACGGCTCAGCCAGGTCACGGGTCATGCACGAGGCAAAAGTCACCGAACACAGCACAGCACCACTCGACTCAACACACACCTCAGCACTACGTATACACCAAGTCAACATGGACAGATTGAAACCACTCGGTGATAACACAAGGTCAATTTAGAAAAAAAGATGGTGAGAAGCACCAATCGGATGGTAAGCTATTCGCACCTAATCATGCTATTCCTTCCTAAGTTTTAAACATTGACCTTTCGAAGTTATGACCAACTAAGATGCACAGCAAGAGTGGATAGTACTGATGGAAGACTGAACATAAATGTGTGTGTGTGTGTGTGCTTTCATCTGTGTGTGGTGCGCTGTCTCTCTGTGTGTGTGTGGCCTATGCTGTCTTTGTGTATGTGCATGCATGTAATTTGTGTTGGCTTAGAGACGGGCAGGATAGGGGTGGGCTGCCCTTGACTTTGCCTGCTGTATGATGCTTCAGTGACTGAGGAAGCTAGTCAGGACACCAGAGACGAGACAGGGTGGCCATGACGGCTCCTCGCAGGGACGCCAGTTTCCCACCACATAAGGGTGAAATGAATGGGAGGGAAGCGACTGGATGAGAGAGGTAAGGAAAGGAAGTAGCCATTCCTGATGGCTTGTACATATCTTTCTAACGGCTGGTTTACCGTTGGTCTATCGACATGTCTACAGACGGTTGTCGCAGTGACATCATGAACATTCTATTGTCGTCTGACAGCAAACTTGTCGTTGTCCTTATGAAAAAGTATACACACAAAAACGACAGGCTGCATGACATCAGCACCCTGGTGGTCCAAAATACTTTATTGGTGTATTTTAACACCAATAAACCCATCCGTTTAAAAGTGTATTTAGTATATGTCAATCTAGCAAACCAGGCAACTAAAAGCTACTTTCTAAACAATGTGTTGGTTCGTTTCTAGCTTGTAGAAAAAGATGGTGAGAATGACCTATGGTAGACAGCTGCCTGGCTAGCCAGCTCAAATAATGACCACATCATTGCTGACAATGTCTTAACTGTAGCACATTTTCATTCATCATTACAGTAAAATAAACTCACAACACGATCATGATTTACAAGTTAATGGCGAGGAAATGACAGAAAATAGCTTACAGTTGTGAGTGTGAAGAAAGAAGAGCAGTGCATTCTACCGGAGGATTTCATCATCGGGGTCTGCCGGGTAACCATGACAACGGACGCAGCGACAGGTTCACAGTTGAACTTTTTTTCCCGTTTGTCTGCGACAAGGAAAGCGACGGTTGCAGCGACGGTCTACAGATATTCCACCGGAGTATAAAGGATATGTTGTTTTGACCAGCGAGACTTGTCGCATTCTAACTGTCTACAGAGATGTCAATAGACGAGGTGTAAACCAGCCGTAACACAGGAGAACGCAAGGGGCTGTGAGAGGTAACGCGAGAATGTGTGTCAAGTGCGTGCGCGTATGTGTTAGTATGTGCGCCAGTGGCGGTCGGTGCCGTTTTAAGATGAGGAAGGACGATTGTTTTTTCATGAGCATGACCTTATTTCTATTACAGCATGTTGGATGATTCTCATTCATATTCCATTCACCCAGTTCAATATAACAGTGATACATTTAGGCTACTACTGATACTCAAATGTTCCCTGTAACCATCATGAGGTTGCTACAACCTAGCCTATGAATGAAAGTTTATAATGTAGGTGCACACAGGTCGAGAGACCAATTTGAGGTGACAGACAGTGACACATGGACAGACAGTGACATTCAATAATGCCTTGCACACTCTTGCCTGAATCTAGCTGATCTAGGGTGTAATCATTAGTCCAACAGTTTATATCGGACAAATTCAGGTAAGTTTGTCCTCGTTTTGTTCCACTTGTCAACAAAATCGGCAGCCACGTTGTATTCCTTCTCGCATCTACGCGCTCTCCTCCTCTCACCTCTTCCATTCCCTTGTGGACTTCAATGCACAACACATCAGCTGTATGTGACCAGGCCCCAAAAAAACTTTCCAAGCCAAACCATATCATAACCGTTAAACACAGCCTACATTGTTGTCACCATGTTAGCTGAAGTGACATTTACATTTACATTTAAGTCATTTAGCAGACGCTCTTATCCAGAGCGACTTACAAGTACATACATTCATACTTTTTTTTTTGTTTTTTGTTTTTTGTTTTTTTGTACTGGTCCCCTGTGGGAATCGAACCCACAACCCTGGCGTTGCAAGCGCCGTGCTCTACCAACTGAGCCACACGGGGCCCCATAGTCAGCGGGGCCCCATAGACATCATAGTCAGCATAGCTAATAGAACTAGCACGTTAGTAAACCAGCTACTATCAAGCAGTAACGTTACAGTGTACAGTCAAGTAAGCAGTTACACCTGAGGTGTATTTCTCTCTTGCTTCTCCTTCATTTAAACTAGTGTCTCTCTTTGAGTCAACTACTCACCACATTTTATGCACTGCAGTGCTAACTAGATGTAGCTCACGCTTTCAGTACTAGATTCATTCTCTGATTCTTTGATTGGGTGGACAAAATGTCAGTTCATGCTGCAAGAGCTCTGATGGGTTGGAGGACGTCCTCTGGAAGTTGTCATAATTACTGTGTAAGTCTACGGAAGGGGGTGAGAACATTAAGCCTCCTAGGTTTTGTATTGAAGTCAATGTAGCCAGAAGAGGATGGAAGCTAGCTATCCTCCGGTAACACCATGGTGCTTCTTTGCAAAATAATGTGTTTTAATCAATTATTTGGTGATGTGATTATATTTAGTATAGTTTTATTTTTATTTGTATGAAATTCTCTGAGGATCCTTCAATGGTGTGCGTATGTCTATTTGTGTATGTGTGTGTGTGCGTACAGAGGCTAACCTCTCTGTAACACTGACCCACACTGTCACTCAACACCAGCTCACACCCAGTTTCTCTCCTTCCTGTAAATCAATGACACTCCACTCCTCCTCTACCTCCACCTCTCCATCCCTACCCTCCTCTATCCTTCTCACAAACACATCTTTGTCCACCAAACTTCTTTATATTATTTTTCCTTCTCGGGTTAAACATAACATATTTCAGCACATCAGTAACATCACACACACACTCACGCACACACACACACACACATGTGGAATCTTACCTTTGGGGGACACGCTGCGTGACTTCTTGCTGTCTGACGGGCACTCGCTGCTGCTGTTGGGGGAGTAGGCTCTCCTCTTGCCTGGAGGGTCATCTGTGAACAAAAATACATGGTTGGTGCTTAGAGAGAGAGAGAGAGAGAATGAGTAGAGAAAGAGAGAGATAGAAAGGGACAGAGAGGGAGAAGCCACGGGTGCCTGAAGGTGTGCCTGTTCTGTCAAAGATGAGAGGGGCCCTGTGCTCCAGAGGATGACAGATCTGCCTGGGTTACTCACACATGTGTGTGTGTGTGTGTGTGTGTGTGTGTGTGTGTGTGTGTGTGTGTGTGTGTGTGTGTGTGTGTGTGTGTGTGTGTGTGTGTGTGTGTGTGTGTGTGTGTGTGTGTGTGTGTGTGTGTGTGTGTGTGTTTGTGTGCGTGCATGAGTGCATATGTGTGTGTGTGTGTGCGTGAGAAGAGAGGGAATTCTGTGGCTCTCTTG
The DNA here is from genome assembly GCF_029448725.1 of Salvelinus fontinalis. NCBI lineage: Eukaryota > Metazoa > Chordata > Actinopteri > Salmoniformes > Salmonidae > Salvelinus > Salvelinus fontinalis. The sequence goes on along the minus strand of NC_074666.1, from coordinate 68,898,521 downwards.
CTCTGTCTCTCTCGTCCACACTCTATTCTTAACATTCTGTCTTACATTCCCTCTTCTCTCTCTCCCTCTCTCTCTCTCTCTCTCTCTCTCTCTTTCTCTCTCTTGCCCTCGTCAGTCATCACAAAAGCCATTGGTTGTGCTATTACTTATAAGAATGAATGCTCCAAACCTCGCAGTCAAAGAGGAGCAGTCAGAGTCACGAGAAAGTCAACCGTGGCTTCTGTCCTCGTTTCATCACAAATCTTAGCTTCATTCTTCCTCAGTTTATTGTGTCATGCCTCTCTCTCGTTTTCTGCCTCCCTCCCCTGAGTGTTTCCCTCTCTCTCTACGTTCTCTCTGAAACACAAACACACACTCTTCCTCTTTCTTCACCTCTCTATTTACCCTGCAGGTACGTTCGAACACTCCTCCAATCGGGGTCATGGGGGAGTTCTCTCGTCTCGCATTAACCCCCCCCCCCCCCCCCACCAGAGAGGAGAGCATCTAGTGTACAATTATAGCACCAGCCCCGCTCTATCCCCCCTCTTCCCCCCTCTCCAACTCCATCCCCCATCCTGGCCTCAAACAGACCTCAAATCAATATCCGCCTAATAAGAATGGGTGGGGATGCAGAGTGCAAAGCATGTGGTGCGAGCAGGAAGGAAGAAGCCATTTGTCATTTTTCTCGCCCTCTCTTTTTGTCTCTCTGGCTCTTCCTCTCTCTCAATTCAATTAAATTCAAGGGCTCCTCTCTCTCTCTCTCTCTCTCTCTCTCTCTCTCTCTCTCTCTCTCTCTCTCTCTTTCTCTCTCTCTCTCTCTCGCTCTCTCTCTCTTCCTCTTCCTCATACTGCCGACCAAGCCAAATGCAACTGCTTCCTACCATTTCTCTCGGTCTCTCTTGAAGCATTTATGAAACTGCTTTTTCCGGTTGCGCCCATCAACAAAACTGACTGTTAGAACTGCCAAATCCTCATGGATAGATGATTGAAAAACTGTATGGCTGAGAGGAATGGGGCAAAGGGAATAGCAAATACTGTAAGTCTGACAGCACAGCAGCCTGTCAAACATACAGTGAATTGAGAAATCACGTAACTAAACCAAACAAAAAGAAGAAGAAACTATACTATGGAAAATATAAAGAATGATAGTAAAAAGCTTTGATAACAAAGATGGCGCCGATAGAGATCATTCCTTAGGAAACTGTGCAGTATTTTGTTTTTTTATGTATTATTTCTTACATTGTTACCCCAGAAAACCTTGTGTGTGTTATTACATACAGCCGGGAAGAACTATTGGATATCAGAGAGACATCAACTTACCAGCACAACCGGCACTACGACCAGGAATACAACTTTCCCAAAGCGGATCCTTTGTCTGCACCTCCCAGAGCATTTGAACTGATTCCAGAGGCCGACCCAAAACAACGCGGAGGAGAGGGTGCCGGAGCGGTCTTCTAGCGAGGCTTCGGATGCGTGCACACCACCCACCGCTTCTGAGTATATTACTCACTAATGTACAGTCCCTAGTTAGCATAGTCGACGAAATTATGGCAAGAGTTGCTTCCAAAGACATATCCGGGATTGTAACGTACTCTGTTTCCAGGAGACATGGCTAGCTGGGAACATGCTGTCGGAGTCCGTACAGCCAACAGGATTTTCAGTGCATCGCGCCGACAGGAACAAACATCTCTCTGGTAAGAAGAAGTGCGGGGGTGTATGTTTCATGATTAATGACTCATGGTGTAATTGTAACAAAATACAAGAACTCAAGTCCTTTTGTTCACCAGACCTAGAATTCCTGACAATCAAATGCTGACCATATTATCTCCCAAGAGAACTCTCCTTGGTTATCGTCACAACCGTGTATATCCCCCCGCAAGCGGATACCAAGACGGCCATCAAGGAACTTCACTGGACTTTAGGAAAACTGGAAACCATATATCCTGAGGCTGCATTTATTGTAGCTGGGGATTTTAACAAAGCTAATTTTAGAACAAGACTACCTAAATTCTATCAGCATATCGATTGCAGTACACGAGCGAGTAACACACTCGACCATTGCTACTCTAACTTCCACGATGCATACAAAGCCCTCCCCCGCCCACCTTTTGGCAAATCTGACCATGACTCCATTTTGTTGCTCCCCTCCTATAGGCAGAAACTAAAACAGGAAGCACCTGTGCTTAGGTCTATCCAACGCTGGTCTGACCAATCGGATTCCACGCTTCAAGCATACTTCGATCACGTGGACTGGGATATGTTCTGGGTAGCCTCAGACAATAACATTGACGTATACGCTGATTTGGTGAGCGAGATTATAAGGAAGTGTATAGGAGATGTTGTACCCACTGTGACTATTAAAACCTTCCCTAACCAGAAACCGTGGATTGATGGCAGCATTCGCGCAAAAAGGAAAGCACGTTCCACCACATTTAATCATGGCAAAGCGACTGGAAACATAACCGTATACAAACAGTATAGTTATTCCCTCCATAAGGCAATCTAACAAGCAAAGCGTCCGTATAGAGACAAAGTGGAGTCGCAATTCAATGGCTCAAACACGAGACGTATGTGGCAAGGTCTACAGAAAATATAGCCTGTGTGTCTATGTACGCTGACGACTCAACAGTGTGCACATCGGATACGACAGTAAAATAAATAAATGACACCCTTAACGTAGAGCTCCAGTCAGGTTTAGAATGGGAAACTAGCAATAGGCTGGTGCTAAATATCGCAAAAACGAAAATCATTGTTTTTTAAACAAATCACTTGCTCAACCCTAAACCTCATCTAGATCTATTATTGAACGTGGCAACCGAGCAAGTTTAGGAGACTAAACTGCTATGTGTAACCCTATACAGTGCATTCGGAAAGTATTCAGACCCCTTGACTTTTTCCACATTTTTTTTAGGTTACAGCCTTATTCTAAAAATGTATTCAATTGTTTTTCCCCTCGTCAATCTATACACAATACCCCACAACAACAAAGCAAAACTTCTGCAAAAGTATAAAAAATAAAAAAATATCACATTTACATAATTATTCAGACCCGTTGTTATGAGACTCAAAATTATGCTCAGTTGCATCCTGTTTCCATTGATCATCCTTTAGATGTTTCTACAACTTGATTAGAGTATATTGGAGTAAATTTGCAGTTGGTCCAGAACAAAGCAGCACAAATTGCACTTAGATGTACACGGAGGGTGAATGTCAATAACATGCATGACAATCTCTCCTGGCTCAAAGTTGAGGAGAGATTGACTGCATCACTATCGGTCTTGTGCGAGGTGTTGAAGGTACCGAACTGTCTGTTCAAGTAGTTGGGACACAGTTCGAACACTCATCGGTACAACACAAGACATTCAATCAGAGGTCTCTTCACAGTCCCCCGGTCAGGAATAGAGGAGGTGAAACACACTATATATACAACAGTATGTTGACTCCCCATCAAATTAGTGGACTCGGCTATTTCAGCCACACCCGTTGCTGACAGGTGTATAAAATCAAGCACACAGCCATTCAATCTCCATAGACAAACATTGGCAGTAGAATGGCCTTACTGAAGAGCTCAGTGACTTTCAACGTGGCATCATCATAGGATGCCACCTTTCCAACAAGTCAGTTAGTCAAATTTCGGCCCTGTTAGAGCTTCCCCGGGCAAATGTAAGTGCTGTTATTGTGAAGTGGAAACGTCTAGGAGCAACAACGGCTCAGCTGCAAAGTGGTAGGACACAGAAGCTGACAGAACGGGACTGGCGAGTGCTGAAGCACGTAGCACAGTAAAACGTGTCTGTTCTCAGTTGCAACACTCACTACCGAGTTCCAAACTGTGTCTGGAAGCAAAGTCAGCACAATAACATTTCGTCGGGAGCTTCATGAAATGGGTTTCCATGGTCGAGTAGCCACACACAAGCCTAAGATCACCATGTACAATGCCAAGCATTGGCTGGAGTAGTGTAAAACTTGCCGCCATTGGACTCAGGAGCAGTGGAAACGAGTTCTCTGGAGTGATGAATCACGCTTCACCATCTGGCAGTCCGACGGACAAATCTGGGTTTGGCGGATGCCAGGAGAACGCTGTCTGTCCGAATGCATAGTGCCAACTGTAAAGTTTGGTGGAGGAGGAATAATGCTCTGGGGCTGTTGTTCATGGTTCGGGCTCCTTAGTTACAGTGAAGGCAAATCTTAATGCTACAGGAAACAATGACATTCTAGACGATTCTGTGCTTCCAACTTTTTGGCAACAGTTTGGGGAAGGAGCGAGAGAGAGAGAGAGAGAGAGAGAGAGAGAGAGAGAGAGAGAGAGAGAGAGAGAGAGAAAGAGAGAGAGGTGAATAAAGGGTGAGAGAGTGAGAGACATAGAGAGAAGAAGAGCGAGAGAGGAAGAGAGAGAGAATAAAGGGTGAGAGAGTGAGAGACATAGAGAGAAGAAGAGCGAGAGAGAGAGAGAGAAAGAGGGAGAGAGAGAGAGGTGGAAGAAAGCAAGCCTGTGCATGAAAGTGTGTTTGGAGTGGTAGAGTTGGCGTCTTGGAGGCTTTTGTTTGGTTTTGTGGAGGAGAGGAGAGGAAACCTGGTGTCGGGGAGAGGAGGTTCACTAATGATCCCCCTGTTTGATGTTTCCTCTCCGGGCATGAGGAGATTCACTCTCTACCCCTCCCCAGAGATAGAGACAGAGAGAGAGATAGAGAGAGAGATAGAGAGAGGTGGTACTTGAATGAAACACTCCTGTCTTCTCCTCCTTCTCCCATCTCTATTCCAACCATTGGCCTTTACAGTGTCTAAATGCACAACAATAATACTTTTGATTATTTTGCACATGATTTATCAAACTTTTAATACAGTAGCCTATATCAGACCTAAAGCTTCCATTGCACACACACACACACTTTCATTTGGGCTGACTTCACAGAAGACAGTGTCTCTTCTGAGCCATTGCCTGAGGGTCAGTGATTTTAAGGCGGAAAGCTTTTAAAGCCAATTAAATGGTGCTTCTTAAAGCGTTGGCGCTTCCATTTAACACCGAAACCCGCCTTAAACCCAGCAAGCTCTCACAGTCTCACTGCAGAATCAGACATCCAAACCCTTGTCCATAAACGCCCTTGCAAAACCCAAGCCTTCCTGACTGTAATAGCGCTCACTGTTGCCCCCTAATGGCCAGTTTTGACGTCATCTGCCGATGTCCTGCTTACCTGGACGGACGTCTAATTTTGCAGTAAATCTTGAGCGACCTGGCTGCTTAAACCAGTCTGAGCTGGTCCTTAACTCCCAACACCAATGCTAATAACCACAGTTTCTACTTTGCTCCTGCTAGTCTTCTACCTGTATAACCCCATTCAGGCTAAACATTGCTAACTGCGAACAGATTAGCCAAAGTTGCTATTATTTTCTCCTGCTAACTAGTCTCCTACCTGGGGATCAATGATGTTTAGTGCTAAGGACATTGCAAGGGCTTCTTTTTGGCTCATGTTTTTCCCAAGATATTTTGTTACCATTTGCATCTCCTGTCTGGCGCACCAGCTAGCTAGCAAGTTTCCCCTTTGTCCTTCATCCAAAACTGCCAGAATCCTTTTTGCCCCCTACCCAACCGGGTTTACACTAGTTAACTCCTACTGGGAAGAATGAGGGATGAGAACAGAGAGAGAGAAAGGAAAAAAATGGAAGAATGCTTTAACAGAGGGAGTACTAGCCTAGCCTAGCCTAGCCACCTCACTCGTCTACCACAGAGGCAGTCAAGCAACCACAGGGACACCCCTTACTCTCTTTCCCTCTCTGCCTCTTCTCCTCTCCTCCTTCCATCCTCATCCCTTCTTTCTATCTTTCTTTCTATCTTCCTCTCTTTTTCTCTCTCTTTTCTTCCCACGGAGGACCGCTGACAGCTCAGAAAGCAAGACTCCTTAATTCCTCCTCTTATTCCGTTAATCTGTCATCTTTATCAGGCTGGGGAAGAGGTGGGCCGGGAGTCGCGGCCTCCCGATCAATCTCCACATTACAACTGACAGAATGGTGCTAATAACTTATTGATCCCTCTCTGTTCGCCGGGCCTCCGCCGGCGCTGAAAGCCCCTCATTGATTGGCTACGGACCGAGGGGGGAGGGAGGAAGGGAGGGAGAGAGGGAGGGAGAGGAGCTTCCGTTCATACTGAGGGAGGATGCACCACTGCCGCTATTGCTGCTACACACACGCAAGGACACACACACACACACACACACACACACACACACACACACACACACACACACACACACACACACACACACAAACTGTTCCTCTCTCCCATAGCGTAACCCCAGGGCAGCTGAGATGGAGAGAGGGGAGAGAGGAGCGAGAGAGAGCGAGACAGAGAGGGAGAGAGAGAGGGAGAGGGAAGGGAAAGAGAGGGGGAGAAAAGGATACAGAAGAAGATAGGTAGGGAGCAGCAAAGCAAAGGGAGAGATGGATAGAGATTAGGGAGTGAGATGATTGAAGAGGAAAAATAAAGCAAGAATAACCCCTTCATTTATAGAAGAGGGCTGCGTGCACTCACTGTATATCAGTGATCTGTGTGTGTGTGTATGTGAGATTGTTTAAAAGGAGTGTGATGGACCAAGATGGTACTACCGCTCCCTTTGAGGCTAATAATACCCTGTTAAAAAGTAATCCTCCCTTTCAAACACACATACACACACAAAAAAAGCTATACAAAAACACCTTATCCGCCAGTCTCTCTGGTCTGACCGCAGAGCCACGGTTTACAGTTTCCACAGGCAGCCAGACGCTTAGCCCGGCGCCCCTGCTCTCTCCCCCTCCTCCCCTCCCCTCCCCTCCTCCCTCCCTCCCACAGCCCCAGTAGCCAGGGGCTTGGGAGGCGGAGGGAGGGAGGGAGAGGAGAGGACGAGAGGGGGGAGTCAGCCCTCCTGTCTGTCCCTCATATTTAATTAACGGCCCACTCCGGCACGGAGACGGCTCAGCAGCCTGCTTCCCTTTCCTCTGACCCCCCCCACACACACAGCCGCCCTCCCCTGATACCGGCACCACGCTCGCTCATCTCTCTCTCTCTCTCTCTCTCTCTCTCTCTCTCTCTCTCTCTCTCTCTCTCTCTCTCTCTCTCTCTCTCTCTCTCTCTCTCTCTCTCTCCTCTCTCTCTCTCTCTCTCTCCTCTCTCTCTCTCTCTCTCTCTCTCTCTCTCTCTCTCTCTCTCTCTCTCTCTCTCTCCTCTCTCTCTCTCCTCTCTCTCTCTCTCTCTCTCTCTCTCTCTCTCTCTCTCTCTCTCTCTCTCTCTCTCTCTCAACTTTTCTTGTGGCACACTGCCTCCCGCCCTCTCTCTCTCTCCCTCCTTCCCGCTCTCGTTCTCTATTTCTCTAACCACAGGCCTGCTATGGAAGTTAGACAGTGGGGAGTGAGCTCAATAATAGACTTGACGCTACAACAGAACAGAAAGCAGTTAGCACTACACTAAAGTATGTAACAGAAGTACAGCACTAGTGTTAGGAGTAGTGTTTGTCTGGGGGTGCATCCCAAAAGGCACCCTGTTCCCTATATAGTGTGCTACTTTTGACCAGGGCCGTAGGGACCTTTGGGATCCAGTCTGGTTCTGCTATGATATTGGAGCAATCCCACCACAACAAGTAGTTTATATAGAAACTAGTATCATCATGACATATAAGTACTTTGGAGAAAACGAACCAAAACGATACAAAAGTTAATATCATGTGTCAGGTATTAAAACTGTTATATGACACAAATTATCAGTGTGTGTGTGTGTGTGCATGTACACATTTGTGTTTGTTTGTGTGTGCGTTAGATGTGCACATACACCCATGTGTGTGTGTACGCACACGCACTACTGTGTATGTGTGTGCCTCTCTCTCTAATTTATCTGGCAGACAGAATGTGAGCCAGTGGCTGATGGGATTGGACTTGTTTACAGACACGTAGCGAGCCGCTTAGCCACCCTGTTAAATCTCCCTTTAATGCTCAAACTGACAGTTTTTAGGCCCAGGCCCCCTCCGGCGCTTGCCGCACCGCACTCATCCCCCCTCCCCCTCATCCTCCTCCGCTTACCCTCCCTCATCGCTTTGTGTCTTTCTCCATTAAGATTACCATTCACAGGCTAATTTCTCCATTAGGCTTAGCAGCTGATTAGACAGGTCTTTTTGGGAAATCTGTCCCAAACATGGGTCTAAAGACATTGGGCAGCTGAGACTTTATCAACCCCCGTCCCCCACCCAAATGAGGGGGATAAACAGACATCCCTCCGCCCCCTCAGTCCTCTGTATTACGTACCGTATGGGCAATTAAGCTTCTAGACGGATGAGATCAGAGAGATACAGTAGAAGACGAGGTGTTGGATTTGGGTTGTGATTATGCCACATGTATGCCCCTCTGACTAATGGGATGAAGAAGAACAGAACGTCCACAGGGGTTAATGCTCTCCCCTCTGAACAATGTGCCACTTGAACATGGTAAGGGTAGTGCGTTATCGGTTCCATCTGTGGTTGATCAACTTTGTTGGTAACACTTTACAAGTTTGTGGTGACTGTTTAAAACCAAACTATGATTTACAGTTTCTCCTGGCCCATAGACTACTTTCAGGCCGAGGATCCACCTAACATCTAAGACATCGTCTATTGCAAAATCCTGAACTTCTTGTGACAAACTCTATTTAACCAAAACTGTTTTAGCTCGGCTAAACCTAGTTTTAACCCACAGACCAGCGGGTCCCTACCAACCCAACATTTGGGAGATAGTTTGGAATGAAAGAGCATTTAGAGTGTAATAAGTATACAGTATGTCCCTACAGTATAAATGGCCCTTCCAGACACCTTCGTCCACCAAAACATGAGGGGACTTCAGACACGGCTAATCCCTATTCGTGGTAGTTTATTCAATGTCTACTAAATAGAACCAACTATCTTTAGAAAAATTAGACAACTCTTTTTGCCCCCGAGTTGCGCAGGCGTCTAAGGTACTGCATCTCAGTGCAAGAGGCATCGCTACATACCCTGGTTCGATTCCAGGCTGTATCACAACCAGCTGTGATTGGGAGTCCCATAGGGCGGCGCACAATTGGCCCAGAGTCGTCCGGGTTTGGCCGGGGTAGTCCGTCATTATAAATAATAATTTGTTCTTAACTGACTTGCCTCGTTAAATAAAGGCTATATAAAAATAAAAAAATTACTCAATGTACCTTTGATGAAACGCATACGTATGCATACATGGGCACAGATCACAATATACAAGGACACAAAACAGAAAAGTTATCACCAGAACACAACAGATAAAGTATCTAAATACCAATCCACTCTATCACTCTATCACTTCATGTTACACAGAAATATTACACAAGTAACGACCTGAAAGTATAAAGTTCCAACATTCAGTCTTATTCCGAACTAAAACAGTCTAATTCAGAACTAAAACAGTCTAATTCAGAACTAAAACAGTCTGATTCCGAACTAAAACAGTCTGATTCCGAACTAAAACAGTCTGATTCCGAACTAAAACAGTCTAATTTAGAACTAAAACAGTCTGATTCAGAACTAAAACAGTCTGATTCAGAACTAAAACAGTCTGATTCAGAACTAAAACAGTCTAATTCAGAACTAAAACAGTCTGGTTCCGAACTAAAACAGTCTGATTCAGAACTAAAACAGTCTGATTTAGAACTAAAACAGTCTGATTCAGAACTAAAACAGTCTGATTCAGAACTAAAACAGTCTGATTCAGAACTAAAACAGTCTGATTCAGAACTAAAACAGTCTGATTTAGAACTAAAACAGTCTGATTCAGAACTAAAACAGTCTGATTCAGAACTAAAACAGTCTGATTCAGAACTAAAACTGTCTGATTCAGAACTAAAACTGATGAAACAGTGGCTGGTGTTATTAGGGCGTTTAACTGTTGGGCTGTAAACTGTCAGAAGGCTCTTACTGTAGCTTAACACACACCATGGTTCCTTTACGCCCATGAAACTGGATTAATGGCAAACAAAGCTATTTATTTAGTGGTAATTTAAAACAGGGGGCTAAGGAAAAACCTGGAGTGCAATAGAACAGGCTAACAAGAACCTTAAGTAATCGACTTGAGAGCCACCTTCAGGAATCAGTAATAAGCTTACAGTAAATTCCCCAATCAAACAAATTACAGCACATTAATGGACTAATGCATAATGGTGATGAATTACTAATGTTGATGTAAAGAAAACGTAACCTTATTGCAAATTGGTGGAATACAGGGGAAAAAACGAAGAGATACACAGACATATAGAAACACACACAACACCCAAACCCCCGTCCCAGGTCTTGTAGTATCTTACCTGTGTGTCCTGTGTTGGTGCTGAGGTCAGTGGCTGGCTGGTCCTCGGGCATGCCGTGCTGTCTTGTGTGGTGGAGGTTGGAGATGATTTTAGAGAGGTCACTGTCACGGCTGAAACGCACAGAGTCAGGGTGTTAGCAACTCACACACACTGCTTTATATGACACGTTATTAAGATGCAACAAGGCACAAACACATAGTAACAGAGGATAGCAATAAGCACACAAAACATGAACCATGAAGAAGGCAGAGTGATGCCGAAACGTTGGTAAATACCCAATAAATGACTTGGAGTTCATATATGGAGTGTGGAACTCACTTTATTGTGATAGTAAAAAGACACAACATAACACAACATGACACAATATAACACATAACATAACATAAACACAACATAACACAATATAACATAACATAACACAACAAAACATGACACAACATGACACAACATAACATGACACAACATGACACATACAATAAAATAAACACAACATAACATAAGACAACATAAAACATAACACAAAACATAACACAACATAACACAATATAACATAACATACCACAACATAACACAACACGTAACGTAACACATACAATAAAATAAACACAACATAACATAACACATAACATAGACACAACATAACACAATATAACATAACACAAAACATAACATAACATAACACAAAACATAACACAACACAACATGACATGACACAACATAACATGACACAACATAACACATACAATAAATTAAACACAACATAACATAACACATAACATAGACACAACATACCACAACATAACACAACACGTAACGTAACACAACATAATATGACACAACATAACACATAACACAACATAACACATAACATAACACAACACATAACACAACATAACATAACATTACACAACATAACACAATATAACACATAACATAAGACAACCTAAGATAACAAAAGATAACATAAAACAACACAACATAACATAACATTACATGGCTACAGTAAATGAAACATGTCACATGACAACTCAAAACTGCTCAAAACTAAACTTCGTCCTCATCTGACCGTAAGGCGCTACAGATGGTACTGCGTACGGCCCAGTACGACACTGGGGCCAAGCTTCCTGCAATCCAGGACCTATATAATAGGCGGTGTCAGAGGAAAGCCCATAAAATTGTCAGAGACTCCAGTCACCCGAGTCATAGACTGTTTTCTCTGCTACCGCACGACAAGCGGTACCGGAGCGCCAAGTTTAGGACCAAAAGGTTCCTTAACAGCTTCTACCCCCAAGCCATAAGACTGCTGAACAATTAATAAAATGGCCACCGGACTATTACATTGTCCACTGGACATTTTGTACACTGCTGCTACTCGCTGGTTATTATCTACGCATAGTCACTTCACCCCCTACCTACATGTACAAATTACCTCAACTAACCTGTACCCCCTGCACACTGACTCCGTACTGGTATCTCCTGTATATAGCCTCGTTATTGTTATGTTATTGTGTTACTTTTTATTATTTTTATATTCTACTTTAGTTTATTTGGTAAATACTTTCTTAACTCTTCTTGAACTGCGCTGTTGGTTAAGGACTTGAAAGTAAGTATTTCACGGTAAGGTCTACACTTGTTGTGCATGTGAGAAATTAAGTTTGATTTGATTTGATTTCATTTGTCGTATCAGCCTACTTGCGAGGCACAGCTGAGCGAGCATAATAATTTGATTCTATTTTTTTTTACTGGGCGGATGGCCGCCATTTGATGGTCAGTCTGGGGGGAGGGAGCAGCAGTGAGGCTGCCACTCACCCGACTTACCGTCCCTCCGCTCTCCCTCCTCTGAGAAAAGGGGACACAGTCTTCCAGCTGATGGCGAAACTCAAGTCGCGCTGCATTGTTTCTGCCTCACGCACCAATTCATGGTGTTACTCCGATGACTTGAGAAAGTGAAATATTCCTCAAAATTAAAAAAGACCCAAGCTGCTAATAATAACAAACACTACCTTATCTGAACACTTTGCTATACTCATTCATTGCATCTGCAGTGCTGGTCGTAGCGTGAGTGGAAGTAGGGAGAACACACATTTTATGGCTTTGAACAAAGTGATGACAGTGCTTAATAACAGCTTAGACATTAATTTATTCATGAAAATAGCAGCTCTTTGCTGTATTCATTAAGTCTCTCTCTAGTCATGGTTTTAAAAGCCTTGAAATCTCACAGTATCAACTTTGCTGTGTGTTTGAGGCTTCTTTTTACAGTCTCTGGCTCGAGGAAACTGTGCAGACACAGTGATCTGAGCTATCTGATTGGCCAGCGGTAGGCCTATAGGTGCTCTTGATTTGCTCTCTGGGCCTGCCAGGACGGCGGAGTTCTACCTTCAGACACATGAAATGGTTAAAAATGGGAACACTTTGCCTTCCTGGTGCTAGGGCTGCTAAATGAAGTGCACTTACAGCCAAAAGTTGCATTCATTAGTTGTATTAACAAATGTCAACAACAAAAAATTAAGGTCTGCCAAAGCAACAACCTGATAAAAATGAATTTATATGAATGCTGTAAGTACAGAAATTATTAGCTCACTGGGAAATGAATATGTGACAACTGGGCAGAGTTTGTGACAGCAACTATGTGAGCTTATTACAGTATTACAGACACTATGCCCTGGGACTTCCTATGATCTTCTATGTAGAAGAACCCCTTACCCCTTAACGACTCTTGTGTCACTTGTCAGCGTCATAGAGCAAAACAAGTTACATGTGCGTGTTCATGAGAGCCTCCGCTTTTCATAGATACGTTTGTAGCTCAAACCATTCAGACTTTACAGGCGTTTTTGTAAAAAGATCCGGCCTCGGGCACCTTCTCACAAACACCACTCTAGCTCAGCCCCCGTTAATCACACAGACTAATGGTTGGTATTTACAGATGCAGAAGAAATATATTAATCCAATGGTACAACCCAGAAGTTGTTTCATTTTCAACTGTAGTCCCTGGACTTTAAAGCCCGCTCTCCCACAGTGACACCACTGCCCTAGCCTCTCTTCAAGGCCAAACCATAGGAGGGTTTTAGAGATTAGGGCTTGGATCTGCCTGCCATGCCCAATGCCCTACCAGCTCCCTCTAATCCAACAGCAGCAACTACGGACACAACTGTGTCATGGAGTTACTTCAACGCAATCTGATTAGCGCTCTCATCGCATTAAACGGCATAACGATGGAAAATAGGCGCTTAGCATTTGAGGGAATATCACAGACGAATCTCTCCATCACTATATGGCTATGGGGCATACGGTCGAAAAGGTTTGGTTTATTGAATGTTCAATTCTGCAAAAGTTATGCCTGAAGTGTTATTTTATTGCAGAAAATACAGAATACAGATAAGGAAGATATGAATAAATGGCATTACATTTAATACTTTTCTCCTGTTTCCTTAAATTTGGATTATCAAGTTCAACTGACTATGTTCAAATCAAGTTTGGTGAACATACTAGTTGTCTGACATAAGAACAGGATCCAGAATTTCCCCCATATGTTCAGGGAACATTATTGCTAACCAGGAAGAGACAGTGGAGGGAGTCAGGGTGACAAGGCATAGTGGCTGGGGATGGTTCTGATTGGCCACCACTCTGAGGAGGCCACATGGTTTGCGGCTGCTGGATTCTGGCTTTTTACAGCACAGTGATTATAGGCTCTAGCTCCGTAATGCCAGGCTGCCATGCTCCGAGCTGTTTTCCAAATTGTACGGAACAGATGCGGGGGAATTTATTTTGTCTGATTCTGACCACGTTGGGATACCAGTTGCTTGTCAGTCAACGGGAATCAATGAGTCAAACTTAAAACATAACCGAACGCAGACAAAATAAGTCCTGCCTAATAGCTAAGCGACAAATTATGCTTTAGTTGTGCCATGACGTCACACTTTCGGTGACACTACTCCAACCAAGCCCTGGACCTCAATCAAAATGCAACCTGTAAAGAAGTTGAAAATCAAATTTCTATTATGTATTTGGTACACTCAATTCAGGTCTACTTTGTTAAGGTTCATAGTCATACTGGCTAATTTAGATTACATTTTCATGCAAAAAATGCCAGATACGCAAAATTGAGATCCGCTAGCAACTAAACTCCCTGACCCTACCTGCTCCCTATCATTGAAAGTGATCGTCATAATGCTACTCTGAATTTCTCACTGAGGCTACAGGGTTATTATCGCATGGCAATGTAGCGATGCTAAGCTGTGACGAACAAGGACATCATTAGCGCTGGTAATTAGCACACTTTTCCTGCGCAGTCCCTGCATGGTTGGATAAAGAGGGACAGCTCCTCCCCCCTGCACGGGTGGCCAGGCCAAGGTCATAATCTGTGCTTGGGCTACAGGGGCTGTGTGTGTGTGTGTGTGTGTGGGGGGGGGGTTAAGTCCTAGCCGCCTGACTCAGCTCTCCCTCATGAGTTGGGTAGGTGGGTGGGGGGGAGGGGGGGGGGCATAGGGTAAGGATAAGGATAAGGGAAGGGGGGTAGCGATTGGATGTGGTGGTGACCGCTAAGAGGAACATGAGATTCTGTTTTATGGCCTAGGCCGCACACCGAAGAGAATCATCTCATCCTCGGCTCATCCCTAAACTGATCAATACCACCCTCATCATCCCCAGTCGGTCCAGTCCACAGGACAGACTAACTGACAGACTGATAGAGATGCCATGACCCAGATGCTACTACTTTATTCGACAGGCTCTAATGCAGGGTAACTTTGACGGATTACAATGGAAAAGAAAGATGTTCTTTTCATTGTTTGAGAATCAGAACCATGATCCATTCAATCCAATGAGCTCCGAATTCTACTCACCCATAACATAGAACATATACAACTTTTAGAGGAGAGCACTGCTGATAGATGGTTGGTGAATATATTTCTAGAAAGATCCATAGTAAATCAGTAAAGTGTTCAGACAACTGACAATTTGGAGGCTATTTCTGAATCAATTAAGGAGAAAAGAGTAAAATAACAAAATGACACGGTATCTCATTATCACATTGAAAGGAAACTATTGGGTCCAGTCACATGTTTTCAGAGTTCCATTGACTTTCAGACAGTGATGACCAAACTCAGTCTTTTGTTCGGTGTATAGAGGGGGGAAAAACAAACGCGTGGGCTGGTATAGATGACCATTAGACCAGAGAGACAATCCTGGTATCACTTCTTTATGAAGTACATACATATAATAGTACATACATATAATGCAATAACATCCTTTACAAAGCCTTATAATACACATACGGAGCCTTCAGAAAATATTCACACCCCTTGACTTTTTCCACATGTGTTGTGTTTTTGTCACTGGCCTACACACAATACCCCATAATGTACAAGTGGAATTATGTTTCTTTATTAATTCAATTCATAAAAAATGAAGAGCTGAAATGTATTGAGTCAATAAGTATTCAACCCCTTTTGTTATGGCAAGCGTAAGTAAGTTCAGGAGTAAAAATGTGCTTAACAAGTCACATAATAAGTTGCATGTGTGCAATAACAGTGTTTAAGACGATTTTTGAATGATTGGCCCATCTCTGTACCCCACACAATTATCTGTATTATCAGTCGAGCAATGAATTTCAAAACCAGATTCAACCAAAAAGACTAGGGAGGTTTTACAAAGTCTCGCAAAGGGCACCTATTGGTAGATGGGTAAAAAAAACAACAGACATTGAATATCCCTTTGAGCATGGTGAAGTTATTAATTGCACTTTGGATGGTGTATCAATACACCCAGTCACTACAAAGATACAGGCGTCCTTCCTAACTCAGTTGCCAGAGAGGACAAAAACCATTCAGGGATTTCACCATGAGGCCAATGGTGACTTTACAACAGTTACAGAGTTTATTGGCTGTGATAGGAGAAAACTGAGGATGGATCAACAACATTGTAAAAGGGAGGCCTGTAAAAAATGTAATATTCCAAAATATGCATTCTGTGTTATGTTTGGGGCAAATACGATACATTACTGAGTACCACTCTCAATATTTTCAAGCATAGTTGTGCCTGCATCATGTTATGGGTATGCTTGTAATAGTCAAGGAATAGGGAGTTTTTTAGGATGAAAAAGAAATGGAAATGGCAAAATCCTAGAGGAAAACCTGGTTCAGCTGATGTAAAAAGGACTTTATATATACATTTGATTGATTCAGTCTGCTTCCACCAGACACTGGGAAATTAATTGACCTTTCAGCAGGACAATAACCTAAACCACATGGCCAAATCTACACCGGAGTTGCTTACCAAGAAGAGTGTGAATGTTCCTGAGTTACAGTTTTGACTTAAATCTGCTTGAAAATCTATGGCAAGACCTGAAAATGGTTGTCTGGTAATGATCAACAACCAATTTGACAGAGCTTGAAGACTTTTGAAAGGAATAACGGGCAAATGTTGCACAATCCAGGTGTGCTCTTAGAGACTTACCCCAAAAAATTCACAGATGTAATTGCTTCCAAAGGTGCTTCTACAAAGTATTGACTCAGGGGTGTGAAAATGTAGGTAAATAAGATATTTCTGTATTTCATGTTCAGTAAATGTGCAACATTTTTGTCATTATGGGGCGTTGTGTGTGGATGGGTGAGAACCCCAAAAAATATGTACTCAATTTTGAATTCAGCCTGTAGTGCAACAAAATATGTAATAAGTCAAGGGGTACGAATACTGCATACTTTCTGAAGACACTGTATAATGTGTTGTGACACTGTCTATTAGTGTCCATAATAACTCACAAGTGACTAGAAAACGTTCATGAAACTACAGCGGGACCCAAACAGAAAATAGCTCCCACAGAAAAGGTTCACTGGGAAAGTTGTTGAAACTTCAACCAAAGAGAGTAAGCAGCTGCTGTTCTGACATTACCAAAGGAGAAACAAATTAGACTCTCCAAATGCCATGAAAAGCATCTTCTCCTGGCATGGGAACAGAATAGCAGAGGGCAACCCCACAGTGCCCTGCTGTGACATTGGCAAAGAGGAGCTGGACAAAGCTGGAGCTCATAGTGTGAGCGGACACTGGCTGGCACGGGTTGGCAGCCTGGGCACCCCGATGCCATGTCTGACACCACGACTGAGACTGCACTGACAGACAGGGGGACAGAGGGGACAAGGGGATATAGGCAGCTGCCATGGTGGGGCCATGGAGGTGTCATGCAGGTGTAGAGGGATTTTGCATCCCAAATAGCACCCTATTCCCTATATAGAGCAACGCTTTTGAGCAGTGCCCATCTGGTCAAAAGTAGTACATTATATAGGGAGTAGCGTGCCATTTGGGACACACCCAGAGAGACGACAGCCTGCTTGGAACACCTGCTGCCTGCAGCTATAGCGCTACTGCAGAGCCCTCTCTCCTTCTCCTCCTCCTCCTCCTCCGACCTCAAAACAAAAAACAGACCACACAGCTGGCTACAACCTGCAACTGCAGGTGATCCACATCCTTTACTATAGCCTGCCCCGACTCAAGTTCAAATGACCATGTGATATGGGCTCATGCGAATACACAGGAACAGTTAAAAAAGGACAATGCTTTAATTACCATTGCTGAGTGATATCTTCATTCTCTAGACCAAAATGTACGTATGTAAGGTGTTTTGGTGAGAAAAAAATCATTGTCAGAAAACAAAGGCTTAATGCAAAGATGTGGATTTCGACATACTTCATGTTTTGTTTTGTTTTCAGACAAAGACTTGTGTTCGTATGCCCCTCACATTTAGATGGAAAGACAGCCTGCAACTGGGGCCAGAGCAAGCAGAGGGAGTCATAAATAAATCCAGAAATAGATACATAAATAAATAAGAACAGTCCGGGATATCTCTTGGGCTTTCCCTGTTATTCCTTCCTTACAAAAGCTGATGTGGGGCCGATATGGCCGCAGAGAGAAAGAAAAGTACAATGAAATAAAAGATAAGTCTGCCACATGGAGACTTGGTACGGTTCTCTCGAACTAAGCCACTACACTGAGCCAGAAGATGGTGTCAGAATCCAATCTCAATGTTATTGGAGATGTGAGTATGTTTAGTAATTGATCGATCCAAATATTCTCCCAAATGTCAAATGTCAGATCTCAGTATCTGATCTCAGATATTGTATCTATTATCATCTATTATCTAATAGTCTTATTGCGTATTATCTATTGTCTAATTGCGTTGCCGCTCTCTGCAGAGGTGATATTGAGTTTTAGGAAGTAAATTACCAATAATAGTTTGGGATAAATTAAGCAATTCTTCAAACCAGGGACCGAGATTCAAAAGAGATTATTTAGGACTTCAACTCTAAAAAAGGTATGCAGGTAGGTTTCCTATAGTACATAATCAAACAGCACTTTGGAACAGTACCCTGTTTAAAATGCAACCCTCCAAATGTTTTTATGGAGAGACAGCAACTCGTGAGCATCTTTACTAGACCCTCCACGCAAAAGTCATATTTTGCGCAGAAAGAAGACAAATTCTACACTTCCATGTATGAGGAAAACTGGATTCTTGCTGCAAGTACCTCCTAACCTGTTGCCATGGAGAAGCGTGTGAAAGTAGCAAATAGGTCTTCAGCCTTTTTTCCAGAAAGATCGAAAAGCTCCATATTCACTAATTAGAACTTTAGGAGAAAGCCTTTTCCAAGAATTCCTCTGTCGCCATGATGGCTCCTTGCTGGCTCTAAGTTAAGACACAATCTCAACGAGACCAGAAGTAAGAGAAAGGTTAAACTTGTTGTTTTATTAGCGTAGGTTTATCATACACGATCAAATGTAAATATAAAAATACAGTACTATTATAATACTAACTTATATCCATTGTTTAAATGGAAAGATTGCCGTCTATAAGGAGAGAACGACTGAGACACAGGCCAACCTTCATTCTTGGACTAAAAAACTAAACTCCAGAAAACTGTCTGGACAATTT
This sequence comes from Salvelinus fontinalis, assembly GCF_029448725.1. Taxonomy (NCBI): domain Eukaryota; kingdom Metazoa; phylum Chordata; class Actinopteri; order Salmoniformes; family Salmonidae; genus Salvelinus; species Salvelinus fontinalis. Next base: position 68,879,328 of record NC_074666.1, on the reverse strand, counting down.
TAAGACAATTCTATGATTTAGTATTGGGCTCCTACCCATTCCTCCACTACACAACTGTAAACAAACATCTTTCAGACGTACTGCTTTTAAGGAGCGGTACCTCCTTAGCATAAAACCTCGAACAAACTTTGCCTCTGCTGAGCTGAGGGTTTTCCCTCTGCGAACATTACTATTGCATCAATATAAATAAATACACAACTTACATTATCTTTTTCTACAGTACTAAAAACTGACATAAGACAAAATGCTAATTTACAAAGATCATACATTCTACTCCAGTACATACCAGCATTGATAGAGTGAGGTATCGTGATTCTAGTAGAAATTGTGCGAGTTGGCCTCCACTGGGTTCAGCCTCTAGCATCTCTGCTTCCTAGAGAGGGGCTGGACACCTTGCAGGGACTACTTTCAGATACACAGAGTCACATAGCGGTTGCTATGTTAGCGTCCAGCGGTTCACAGAAGGCTATGCCCAGTGGAAATAGGTATGGCTGCTTTGCACAGCACACCTCTCTCTCTTTGTCCATCTGCGGAAGAAGGGCCTACTACCAGCACCCTTGTGACAACCTCCCTCCTCCCATTTCAGACATGTAATCTACTTAGACTGTTATACTACACAAATAATAATGCTATTTTCCCTTCCATAAGAAATATGGGGAACATTTTGCTTTTGAAAAGGAAGAATTTCATGGTTGTGTACATGAAATAGAAACATATGACATAAATGCTTGACTTAGTGAGTTTTCTAGGGCTATAAGCGTATGGTGTTGCGTGGCGTTTTTTTCCACAGGGTGCTCCTTAAAAGCCCAACGTCTGCAGGTGGAACTTATATAATCCGTGGTGGTTGCTCGGTAATTACCCAGACTCTCTGTCAGCACTTTGGAATCAAAGCCTTGTTATCTACACGACGTCAAACTCAAACAACACTCAGGTAGGCTTTGTTTTGCCCTTGAGTATAAGACACTAAACCTAAGCTACCACCGTCAAATATTTAGCCAGTATGATGGATTCCGGTAGCACTTTATAATAACTCCATGTAATAAAACATTTCGAATGGATTAGTAAATAGTTTACTGAAAATGTATTAATCGTTACTCACACATTTGTAAATGTTAGTAACCTAGTTATTCACACATTTATAAAACAACTTTCAAAGTATTTAATAAGGATTCATAAGGTCATTCATAAGATGTTTAATGTAGGTCCTTATAAAAGGAAAAAAGTTCCAAGGTGGCTTAGCAGTTCAGACGTCTTTTCCGTATTGTCTTGTCGTGTCCTGTATATATATATATATATTTACACCTTTTCTTCACATATCTTTTATTTATTTTATTATCCAAGAACTCAACTACAAAAGCTTTCCTGCAAAAGCTTTCCTGCAACCCGCTTCACCAATTACAATAAGTATTATTTATCTCAATCTGAAAATCCATCGTGGAAGATAGCCAGGGGCTAATTCAGAAGCTAGCCTGATAGCTAACCAGAAGCTACTCCGATAGCTAGCCAGAAGCTAATCTGTAGCTGCCCCGAAATTAGCCGGTTTGCTAGCTAGCGTTGGTGTTTCAGCTGCCCACGTTTTGCGGTCATCAGCTATTCCTTTAGCTCGATAATCTACCGGCACTTTTGTGCAACGCGACTCGGACCGGAGCATTCCGGGACTTTTTTTTCTCTCAGTTTCCCCGGATTCCAACCGCAGGCTCTGGACACTTGCACCTTGATTTCGCAGCTAGCTAGCTGCATACCGTGTGACTATTGGCTTACGTCGACCCCGGAGCAAACTCAAATCATGCTGGAGCTAGCCAGCTGAGGAGTTCCATCACCATCCGGACCCGTTTCTTTTGTTGCTGCTGCAGATACGGAACCCCACCGGGCCTTCACGACTGACTGCCGACGTTATCTGCCCGAGGGATTTATCCAACCGGCAAATCCGTCCCGACGTTACCTGAACGCTCACCTGAGGCCCGCTAATCGTTAGCTGTCCTATCGGCTGCTATCTGAACAAAACCCCACTACACGGAACCTACCGACGGAAACGCACGAGGTATCTACAAACAGACCTCCATCCTATGCTGCTACCGATAGCCATATACCCGGCCAGCTGTCTGGATCGCCACGACCCCAACCAACCTCTACTCACTGGACCCTTACTGATCACTCGATTAAGCATGCCTCTCCTTAATGTAAATATGCCTTGTCCATTGCTGTTCTGGTTAGTGTTTATTGGCTTATTTCACTGTAGAGATTCTAGCCCTGCTCTCTATACCATATCCAACCTATCAGTTCCACCACCCACATATGCGATGACATCACCTGGTTTCAATGATGTTTCTAGAGACAAGATCTCTCTCATCATCACTCAATACCTAGGTTTACCTCCACTGTATTCACATCCTACCATACCTTTGTCTGTACATTATTCCTTTAAACTATTTTATCGCCCCCAGAAACTTCCTTTTACTCTCTGCTCTAGTAGCTCTAGGCGACCAATTCTCATAGCTTTTAGCCGTACCATTATCCTACTTCTCCTCTGTTCCTCTGGTGATGTAGAGGTGAATCCAGGCCCTGCAGTACCTGGCTCCACTCCTATTCCCCAGGCGCTCTCTTTTGATGACTTCTGTAACCGTAATAGCCTTGGCTTCATCCCTAAGTTTGTTTTGTTCACTGCTTTAGCACACTCTACCAACCCGGATGTTTTAGCCGTGTCTGAATCCTGGCTTAGAAAGACCACCAAAAATTCAGACATTTTTATCCCCAATTACAATATTTTCAGACAAGATAGAACGGCCAAAGGGGGCGGTGTTGCAATCTACTGCAAAGACTGCCTGCAGAGTTCTGTTATACTATCCAGGTCTGTTCCCAAACAATTTGAACTTCTACTTTTAAAAATCCACCTCTCTAAAAACAAGTCTCTCACCGTTGCCGCCTGCTATAGACCACCCTCTGCCCCCAGCTGTGCTCTGGACACTATATGTGAACTGATTGCCCCCCATCTATCTTCAGAGCTCGTGCTGCTATGCGACCTAAATTTGAACATGCTCAACACCCCAGCCACCCTACAATATAAGCTTGATGCCCTCAATCTCACACAAATTATCAATGAACCTACCAGGTACCACCCCAATTCCGTAAACACGGGTACCCTCATAGATATCATCCTAACAAACTTGCCCTCCAAATACACCTCTGCTGTTTTCAACCAAGATCTCAGCGATCACTGCCTCATTGCCTGCATCCGTAATGGGTCAGCGGTCAAACGACCTCCACTCATCACTGTCAAACGCTCCCTGAAACACTTCAGCGAGCAGGCCTTCCTAATCGACCTGGCCGGGATATCCTGGAAGGATATTGATCTCATCCCGTCAGTAGAGGATGCCTGGTCATTTTTTAAAAATGCCTTCCTCACCATCTTGAATAAGCATGCCCCATTCAAGAAATTTAGAACCAGGAACAGATATAGCCCTTGGTTCTCTCCTGACCTGACTGCCCTTAACCATCAGAAAAACATCCTATGGCGTTCTGCATTAGCATCGAACAGCCCCCGTGATATGCAACTTTTCAGGGAAGCCAGAAACCAATATACACAGGCAGTTAGAACAGCCAAGGCTAGCTTTTTCAAGCAGAAATTTGCTTCCTGCAACACAAATTCAAAAAAGTTCTGGGACACCGTACAGTCCATGGAGAATAAGAACACCTCCTCCCAGCTTCCAACCGCTCTGAAGATAGGAAACACTGTCACCACCGACAAATCCACTATAATTGAGAATTTCAATAAGCATTTTTCTACGGCTGGCCATGCTTTCCACCTGGCTACCCCTACCCCGGACAACAGCACTGCCCTCCCCTCTGCTACTCGCCCAAGCCTTCCCCATTTCTCTTTCTCCCAAATTCAGTCAGCTGATGTTCTTAATGAGCTGCAAAATCTGGACCCTTACAAATCAGCCGGGCTAGATAATCTGGACCCTTTCTTTCTAAAACTATCTGCTGAAATTGTTGCCACCCCTATTACTAGCCTCTTCAACCTCTCTTTCGTGTCGTCTGAGATCCCCAAAGATTGGAAAGCAGCTGCGGTTATCCCCCTCTTCAAAGGGGGGGACACCCTTGACCCTAACTGCTACAGACCTATATCTATCCTACCCTGCCTTTCTAAGGTCTTCGAAAGCCAAGTCAACAAACAGATTACCGACCATTTCGAATCACACCACACCTTCTCCGCTATGCAATCTGGTTTCAGAGCTGGTCATGGGTGCACCTCAGCCACGCTCAAGGTCATAAACGATATCGTAACCGCCATCGATAGGAAACAATACTGTGCAGCCGTATTCATTGACCTGGCCAAGGCTTTTGACTCTGTCAATCACCACATCCTCATTGGCAGACTCGACAGCCTTGGTTTCTCTAATGATTGCCTCGCCTGGTTCACCAACTACTTCTCTGATAGAGTTCAGTGTGTCAAATCGGAGGGTCTGTTGTCCGGGCCTCTGGCAGTCTCTATGGGGGTGCCACAGGGTTCAATTCTTGGACCGACTCTCTTCTCTGTTTACATCAATGATGTCGCTCTTGCTGCTGGTGATTCTCTGATCCACCTCTACGCAGACGACACTATTCTGTATACTTCTGGCCCTTCTTTTGGCACTGTGTTAACAACCCTCCAGGCGAGCTTCAATGCCATACAACTCTCCTTCCGTGGCCTCCAACTGCTCTTAAATACAAGTAAAACCAAATGCATGCTCTTCAACCGATCGCTGCCTGCTCCTGCCCGCCTGTCCAACATCACTACTTTGGACGGCTCTGACTTAGAATATGTGGACAACTACAAATACCTAGGTGTCTGGTTAGACTGTAAACTCTCCTTCCAGACCCACATCAAACATCTCCAATCCAAAGTCAAATCTAGAATTGGCTTCCTATTCCGCAACAAAGCATCCTTTACTCATGCTGCCAAACATACCCTTGTAAAACTGACCATCCTACCAATCCTCGACTTCGGTGATGTCATTTACAAAATAGCCTCCAAAACCCTACTCAATAAATTGGATGCAGTCTATCACAGTGCCATCCGTTTTGTCACCAAAGCCCCATATACTACCCACCACTGCGACCTGTACACTCTCGTTGGCTGGCCCTCGCTTCATACTCGTCGCCAAACCCACTGGTTCCAGGTCATCTACAAGACCCTGCTAGGTAAAGTCCCCCCTTATCTCACCATAGCAGCACCTACCTGTAGCACGCGCTCCAGCAGGTATATCTCTCTAGTCACCCCCAAAACCAATTCTTCCTTTGGACGCCTCTCCTTCCAGTTCTCTGCTGCCAATGACTGGAACGAACTACAAAAATCTCTGAAACTGGAAACACCTATCTCCCTCACTCGCTTTAAGCACCAGCTGTCAGAGCAGCTCATAGATTACTGCACCTGTACATAACCCATCTACAATTTAGCCCAAACAACTACCTCTCTACCTACTGTATTTATTAATTAATTTATTTTACTCCTTTGCACCCCATTATTTCTGTCTCTACTTTGCACTTTCTTCCAATGCAAACCAACCATTCCAGTGTTTTTTTTGTTTTTATTTTACTTGCTCTGTTGTACTCACTTCGCCTCCATGGCCTTTTTATATTTTATTTATTTATACATATATCTGTTTGCCTTCACCTCCCTTATCTCACCTCACTTGCTCACATTGTATATAGACTTATTTTTTTCCACTGTATTATTGACTATATGTTTGTTTTTACTCCATGTGTAACTATGTGTTGTTGTATGTGTCGAACTGCTTTGCTTTATCTTGGCCAGGTCGCAATTGTAAATGAGAACGTGTTCTCAATTTGCCTACCTGGTTAAATAAAGGTTAAATAAAAAAAATAAAAAAAAATAAACCATTTACCAAGATGGACATGCCATTGGTAGACATTCCAGCATTCCAGACATCCCAGCAGTACCTGATGCTTCTTAAAGGGATACATCAGGATTTATCTACTTCCCCAAAGTCAGATGAACTCGTGGATATCATTTGTATGTTACTGCGTGCAGTTTGAAGGAAGTTGCTAACTAGCGCTAGTGCAATTGCTAACTAGCGTTAGCATAATGACCGGAGATCTATGGTGTCTGCTAGCATGTTAGCATTGGCTCGCGAAACCACCTCTAACTTCCTTCCAGTATGGACAAAGAAACATAAAAATGGTATCCATGAGTTCATCTGTAGATAAAGGGCTTCATTTCCCAAAATCCCAAAGTCACCATTCAAGGTCTCAAATGGCCTCTAGAACATATCAATGGTTAAACAATAGGCACACAATACAGGGGATTTTTTGGAAAATATATTTATGCCAAAACAGTCACACTGTTGTAATAGTGTGATGTGTAAGTGTGTGATGGTGTCCCGTATAGCTCAGTCGATCGAGCATGGTGCTTGCAACGCCAGGATTGTGGGTTTGATTTCCATGGGGGAACAGTATGAAAATGTATGCACTCACCACTGTAAGTAACTCTGGATAAGAGCATCTGCTAAATGACTCAAATTAACTTTAGACACACTCTATTCTGAGTTAAATAACGATTTTAGTCCGAAAATGCCAATCATCTCTTGGCAGTGGCTTTTCTACCAAAACCAAAGTGTGGATTGCAGTCAGTCCTTGTAGCGTTCTAATCTTGATTAACCCAGAACTAAAATCTTGCATAATTTGTTCAGCTGTGGGATCAAATTTTGGGTCCATAGGTGTTAGAAATTTGGAATTCCGGTTTGCGAAGTCTTCACCCTCGCAAAAGAAAACTCTCAGACAAAGCTAATTTCACCACACGTGTGAATCAGTCAAAGGTTAAGCACTGCCATTGCCCAATCCTGATACAGTGGTTCCTGCTTTAAAAGTTGCAGCATACTGCGGCACAGCTTGCATGGTGCCGCAGAATTCTATGGCACGATATTTAAGTATGAAACACTGGTACCATTAATGCTGGTTAGTGCTAGTTTGACCACCAGAGGGCATCTTTGAGAAGCATTTGATCGCCTTCAATAATGGCTGTACTAGAGAATGCGGGCACGCGAGAGACCAGGGTTCAATTCTCCGACGGGGAGGAAGGAGTAGGCTGTCCTTGTAAATACGAATTTGTTCTTACCTGATTCCATATGTGTTATTTCATAGGTGTGACGTCTTCACTATTACTATTGTAGAAAATAGTAAAAATAAAGAAAACCCCTGGAATGAGTAGGTGTGTCCAAACTTTGACTGGTACTTGCTTAATTAATTTGATTAATATTATGGTGTTTCTATTCCAAGAAAAAAATGAAAAACCCTCTGGGTTTCTGTTAGGATGGAATGGAAAATATGGCGCTGTACAACGTGACGGTCGGGAGTACAGTACTGGGCATGTGGGAGACTGGGGTTCAATTCCCCAACAGGGAGGAAGGAGTAGGCTATCCTTGTAAATAAGAATTTGTTCTTAGCTGACTTGCCTAGTTAAATAAAGGTTACGCTAACAGCATAACATTTCTACACTCTAATTCTAGTCTAACTAATACCCAAATGGAGATTCAGTGAAAATAAAAATCTCATTGATTTATCAAGACCAGTCCCCATGCTTGTCTCAGAGCAATGCGAAACGGTGATAAAATAGTTGCAGGCTATTGCTTCAAATCCTATTGCTTCTAACTTCAATATGCTCTTTAAATAAATAAGACCTACACCACTTTTAACAGCACATTACTCAACACTAGTGAGACTCATGCCGCCTACGGTAGGCCTACAGTATATCGAAAAATATGACGTGACTCGCCAATAATTACCTATAGAGAATTGGAGGATTGGAGGATATTTCTGTAATTCAGTGATATTTATTCTCATAGTAATTCGTTATGGATCCATAACTAAATAAACATCGGCATTTTGAAAGAGTATTTTTATCATTATTTTATTAATGAAAGCATAAATATGCCATTATTAGTTACATTGTTTTAGTTTAAACGTGCAGACTGGCACTAAAAACAGAACAGCGGGAACGTTTCCCTAGTCAGCGCCATTATTAGTGCAATGCCCCTTAAAGTGTTGCTAGTGTGGCGGGGTGGGTGTCCACACCCTCCCTCTTCCTCCTCCTCCTCCTCCCGTTTCATTGGCTAGGTCGGTCTTCTGTGCGCGTCTCTGCGGCCCATCCCGTGCCCTCTGCCCTCGTGCCCTGAACCTCGAGCGCGTTCAGTGGACACAGGCCGGAGAACTGCAAGGCAGTCCCATTGTGCGCAACTCGGGAGCCATGACAAATATGACCAATATATATTGTCCTGCTAATACCAGAGTTAATCATAGATCTGTGAGAATATCCAACGGGCTTTCATATAATTCTAAATGAATATTAATTATAATCACTTTGTTTAAAAATAAACAGTATTTTGGAGATTATTTAGTTTTCAAATAACGGAAAATGAGAGAAAAAAAGGCCATTCTTGAACATGGGGTGAGATGCTGTTACTAATTTGTAAATAAAGCCAATTTGTTATTGAGAAATATTTATCTCTGTTTTTAGATGGAGAAAAACCAAAAACCTACAATCAACTCAGGCTTTTCCCAGCACGGGTATTGAACCGTCATCTGTAGCAACACAGCTTGCACAGCTACATGTATGCAGTGTCTTAGACCATTACCACATTCAGGCACTGTAAAGAATGGCTGGTCGGGAGTGGCCTACAGTACTACAGTAAGAGCAAAATAATCCTAATAAAATAAAATAATAAAAACCTTAGTGTAACAACAGTTTTAGTAATACTGAAGTCGTGCACAATTATCAGTTTCTATTTAGGTTTATGTCGCCCGTTCATTGTCAGTTAGAGACACAGTAGGACCCAAAAGCATAATCAGTACTCTAACTCCCCCTTGTGGTGGTCTGGGGCAATGAAGTGCTGATGCAGGGTACCGTACTAAACCACAAATTACCTGAAAGTCCCGTGGCGTAAGCTCGCACCTTTTAAAGGAGGAACCACTGTATGTCCAAATAATCAATCAAAATAATCAATCAAAACCCAAACACCAGAACTACTGCTGCTCCATACCCAGGCATTCCATCCCGTTGAAACAGATGTTTCAGTTTACACGCAGAATTTGTCCACGAGAGACTAAGAGCAGTACATAGACACATTTCTGAATACATTATTTCACTGACCTATCACATACGTTTGAAGAGTTACTACCTTTAAAAGGCCCAGTAAATGTGTCGCCAAAAAAAGCCAAGTGTAAAAAATTGTCTGCGGTTAAAAGACTAAAGCGCTGGAAACATTTCAAGGTTATATAGTACATGTAACATTTCTACTTGTAAATCATACATGTACCTCATTCACATATCAGTAGTAATGAAGGAATAAAGAAAGAAAAACTATCCGTTCCGTTTTATGGTTAGCAACACATTACAACTCTTTGTTACGTCCTTGCGACAGTTGTTTCACAACAGTTTTTGTGAATAAAATGTTTGATGTTTGATATATTTCCTTTAAAGGGCCAGTGCAGTCAAACACGTGATTATCCTGTGTTTCATATATTTCTACACTATGAGGTTGGAACAATACTTTAAAATTGTGAAAGTTCTGATAATGCCCTTGTAGTTTAACAGCTGTTTATGAAGACTGAAATGTATGTCTGTTTTGGTTGTGTGGCGTTTTTTAAATTAGTTAATAGACCAATAGGAAAGAGAGTTCCAAACCTCTCTGCCAATAACAGCTAGTTTTCAGTGTTTCCCTCATCACTCAGACCACTCCCAGACAGTCCTTTCAAAATTCTTGTTTGAGAAATTGCTCTTTGCTAAGAAGCTATTTTTGTTTCTTTTTGACCATTTCAATTGAAAACAATCACAGTAAGATGATTGCTACCCAGAAAAGATTTGATATTGGGATTAAAAACAACTGCATTGAACCTTTAACATCCTGTGTTTGGTGCTAATTATTTTACCATTGATATTTTGAGACATTAAGCATGTCCATCATTTTGTGAGAAGTTACACTGGTCACTCAAAATATTTCTACACTATTTATAATGTATAAATAGCCCACACTTTACATGAGGCCAAACAAAAATACTTAACTAATTATTAGTAAATGGTTTATAAGGACTGACACTACACGACCAAAAGTATATGGACACCTGCTTGTCAAAAATCTTATTCCAAAATCAGGGCCATTAGTATGGAGTTGGTCCCCCTTTTGCTGTTATAAAAGCCTCCACTCTTCTGGGAAGGCTTTCCACTAGATGTTGGAACATTGCTGCAGGGACTTGGTTCCATTCAGCCACAAGAGCATTTGTGAAGTCAGGCACTGATGGTGGGTGATTAGGCCTGGCTCGCAGTCGGTGTTCCAATTCATCACAAAGGTGTTTGATGGGGTTGAGGTCAGGGCTCTGTGCAGGCCAGTCAAGCTCTTCCACACCGATCTCAACAAACAATTTCCCAAACTGTTGCCACAAAGTTGGAAGCACATAATCATCTAGAATGTCATTATTTGCTGTAGCGTTACAATTTCCCTTCACTGGAACTAAGGGGCCTAGCCCAAACCATGAAAACAGCCCCAGACCATTATTCCTCCTCCACCAAACTTTACAGTTGGCACTATGCATTCGGGCAGGTAGCGTTCTCCTGGAATCCGCCATACTCAGATTCGTCCGTCGGACTGCCAGTTGGTGAAGCGTGATTCATCACTTCAGAGAAAGTGTTTCCACCGTTTCCAATGGCGGCGAGATTTACATGGTGTAAAGCCGACGCTTGGCATTGCGCATGGTGATCTTAGGCTTGTGTGCGGCTGCTCGGCCATGGAAACCCATTTCATGAAGTTCCCGACGAACAGTTCTTGTGCTGACATTGCTTCCAGAGACAGTTTGGAACTCGGTAGTGAGTGTTACGAGCTATGTGCGTTACGCGCTCGGTAGTGAGTGTTAAGATTTTTACGCGCTATGTGCTTAAGCATTCAGCACTCTGTGAGCTAGTGTGGCCTACCCCTTCGTGGCTGAGCCGTTGTTGCTCCTAGACGTTTACACTTTTCAATAACAGTACTTACAGTTGACCTGGGCAGCTCTAGAAGTGCAGAAATTTGACGAACTGACTTGTTGGAAAGGTGGCATCCTATCACGGTGCCACATTGAGTAAGGCCATTCTACTGCCAATGTTTGTCTATGGAGATTGCATGGTTATGTTCTCGATTTTATAAACCTGTCAGGAAACGCGTGTGGCTGATATAGCCTAATCCACTAATTTGAAAGGGTGTCCACATACTTTTGGATATATAGTGTAAATTAAACATCTTATGAATGGAGTAATGATCAATAAATTATTAAATAACTATTTACTAATCCATTAGATATGCTTTATTACGTGGAGTTATTATGAAGTGCTATCTGGATTCCGTGCGTCACTTACCTATTGTCTCAATAGACTTGCAATAGACTACCACTCCAGGCTAAAAGAAAACGATTGGATATCTGACTCTTATCATAAGATACCTTTATATTGCAGTATTGGAAGTTACTATTTTATTTATTTTCAGATCACGATCTAGTCTCCTCCTTATTCCCTGGTTGTGTCTATACAGTTTGAGTAAAGGGAGAGGGACTAGCCCACACATCAAAGATCATTAACTCCTGTTCCAAATGTGCCGTCTTTGTGACAACAGACCATTCATCATTTTGTTGGCTCCACCAGGTCTTTGTCCCGGTTCTAGCAAGCCTTTGCCATGTTCCTCTTCGGCCCGGGCACTCTTTGCTTAATCAGCAGGAATGATACGCATCTCTCCGCACTGTTCTGGTGGCCTACTGAACTAATCACCCGTAAAGCCGATGGCCATTAACATTAATCTGGTTAAAAGATATAGAGCCCTCTAATGAACTTGACAAGTCCTCTTTAAGGATGACAACACCTCCGAGGGCCTTTCTGACAACTACGAAATCATGTTACCATGTAGACACAGTACCTGAGGCTGATCCAAGAGCCTACTACTCTGTGTTACAGCACGTCCATGCGGTAATTTCAAAAGTGCTACAACAATATCTGATCGTTCAAAATACTTAAGTTGTTTTGAAGGGAAAATATGAATAAACGTTAAATGGTCTAGGTCGAGGGATTTACGGTCTTGGATTCTTTCAACCTTCAAGAATTACCTTCGGGTAACGGAGTTGAGCTCACAAAAACAGTCAACTCCAGGTGAAAACCTAAATTGATGTAAATTGAAGCCTGCCAGCTTAGAGGAGTCTGCCACTAGCACAGTCAGTGTAGTCAGCTCAGCTATCCCCATTGAGACCGTGTCTGTGCCTCGACCTAGTTTGGGCAAAACTAAACGTGACGGTCTTCGCCTTAGCAATCTCACTGGAATAAAGACCTCCTCCATTCCTGCCATTATTGAAAGAGATTGTGATACCTCACATCTCAAAATAGGGCTATTTAATGTTAGATCCCTCACTTCCAAGGCAGTTACAGTCAATGAACAAATAACTGATCATAATCTTGATGTGATTGGGCTGACTGAAACATGGCTTAAGCCTGATGAATTTACTGTGTTAAATGAGGCCTCACCTCCTGGTTACACTAGTGACCATATCCCTCGTGCATCCCGCAAAGGCGGAGGTGTTGCTAACATTTACGATAGCAAATTTCAATTTACAAAAAAAAGACGACGTTTTCGTCTTTTGAGCTTCTAGTCATGAAATGTATGCAGCCTACTCAATCACTTTTTATAGTTACTGTTTGCAGGCCTCCTGGGCCATATACAGCGTTCCTCACTGAGTTCCCTGAATTCCTATCGGACCTTGTAGTCATGGCAGATAATATTCACATTTTTGGTGACTTATTATTCACATGGAAAAGTCCACACACCCACTCCAAAAGGCTTTTGGAGCCATCATCCATTGTCCAACATGTCTCCGGACCTACTCACTGCCACAGTCATACACTGGACCTAGTTTTGTCCCGTGGAATAAATGTTGTGGATCTTAATGTTTTTCCTCATAATCCTGGACTATCGGACCACCATTTTATTATGTTTGCAATCGCAACAAATAATCTGCTCAGACCCCAACCAAGGATCATCAAAAGTTGTGCTATAAATTCTCGGACAACGCAAAGATTCCTAGATGCCCTTCCAGACTCCCTCCGCCTACCCAAGGACGTCAGAGTACAAAACTCAGTTAACCACCTAACTGAGGAACTCAATTTAACCTTGTGCAATACCCTAGATGAAGTCACACCCCTAAAAACAAAAAATATTTGTCATAAGAAACTAGCTCCCTGGTATACAGAAAATACCTGAGCTCTGAGGCAAGCTTCCAGAAAATTGGAACAGAAATGGCGCCACACCAAACTGGAAGTCTTCCGACTAGCTTGGAAAGACAGTACAGTGCAGTATCGAAGAGCCCTCACTGCTGCTCGATCATCCTGTTTTTCCAACTTAATTGAGGAAAATATGAACAATCCAAAATGTATTTTTGATACTGTCGCAAAGCTCACTAAAAAGCAGCATTCCCCAAGAGAGGATGGCTTTCACCTCAGCAGTGATAAATTCATGAACTTCTTTGAGAAAAAGATCATGATCCTTAGAAAGCAAATTACGGACTCCTCTTTAAATCTGCGTATTCCTCAAAAGCTCAGTTGTCCTGAGTCTGCACAACTCTGCCAGGACCTTGGATCAAGGGAGGCATTCGAGTTGTTTAACTTCTTTATGATAGGGGGCAGCATTTTCCCTTTTGGATGAATTGCGTGCCCATAGTGAACTGCCTCCTACTCTGTCCCAGATGCTAATATATGCATATTATTATTACTATTGGATATAAAACACTCTGACGTTTCTAAAACTGTTTGAATGATGTCTGTGAGTATAACAGAACTCATATGGCAGGCAAAAACCTGAGAAAGAATCCAAACAGGAAGTGAGATTTCTGAGACTGGTCAATGTTCAACTCATCGCCGATTCAATTCCCTGTGAGATATGGATCTGTTTGCACTTCCTACGCCTTCCACTGGATGTCAACAGTCTGTAGAACGTAGAATGAAGTTTATGCTGTGTTGTGGGGCCGGATGGGAGGGGAATGAGTCAGTGGTCTGGCAGATTGCCAGTTCCTGGTCACGCGCTTTCCTCATGATATCACCTTGCGTTCCATAACTTCTACAGACATGAAGGAATGCGGTTGGAACGTTATTGGATATATATGATAACAACATCCTGACGATTGATTCTCTACTTAGTTTGACCAGTTTATTCGACCTGTTATATAACTTTTTGAAGTTTTCGTCCGAGTTCGCCTGCATTTGCGCGAGCGTTTGGACATGTGCACTAAACATGCTAGCAAAAGTAGCTACTTAGACATAAGTAATGGACATTATCGAACAAAACAATGATTTATTGTTGAACTAGGATTCCTGGGAGTGCCTTCTGATGAAGATGATCAAAGGTAAAGGACAATTTATGATGTAATTTCGTATTTCTGTTGACTCCAACATGGCAGAGAAATGTTGTTATGTTTGAGCGCCGTCTCAGATTATTGCATGGTGTGCTTTTTACGTAGAGTTTTTTTGAAATCTGACACAGCGGTTGCATTAAGAACAAGTGTATCTTTAATTATATGTAAAACATGTATCTTTCATCAAAGTTTATGATGAGTATTTCTGTTATTTGACGTGGCTCTCTGCAATTTCTCCGGATATTTTGGAGGCATTTCTGATCATGGCGCCAATGTAAACCGAAATTTGCGGATATAAATATGCACATTATCGAACAAAACATACATGTATTTGTAACATGATGTCCTATGAGTGTCATCTGATGAAGATCATCAAAGGTTAGTGATTCATTTTATCTCTATTTCTGCTTTTGTGACTACTATCTTTTACTGGGAAAATGGCTGTGTTTTTCTGTGGCTATGTACTGAGCTAACATAATCGTTTGGTGTGCTTTCACCGTAAATCCTTTTTAAAAGCAGACATGTTGGCTGGATTCACAACAAGTGTAGCTTTAATTTGGTGTCTTTCATGTGTGATTTCATGAAAGATTGATTTTTATAGTAATATATTTAAATTTGGCACGCTACATTTTTTCTGGCTTTTGACCAAGTGGGACGCTACCGTCCCACACATCCCAGAGAAGTTAATACTATATCTCTTGACGCACTGATGAAAATAATCATGGCCTCTAAAACTTCAAGCTGCATACTGGACCCTATTCCAACTAAACTACTGAAAGAGCTGCTCCCTGTGCTTGGCCCTCCTGTGTTGAACATAATAAACGTCTCTCTATCCACCGGATGTGTGCCAAATTCACTAAAAGTGGCATTAATAAAGCCTCTCTTGAAAAAGCCAAACATTGACCCAGAAAATATAAAAAAACTATCGGCCTAAATCGAATTTCCCATTCCTCGAAAAAGCTGTTGCGCAGCAACTCACTGCCTTCCTGAAGACAAACAATGTATACGAAACGCTTCAGTCTGGTTTTAGACCCCATCATAGCACTGAGACTGCACTTGTGAAGGTGGTAAATCCTTTTAAAGGTGTCAGACCGAGGCTCTGCATCTGTTCTCGTGCTCCTAGACCTTAGTGGTGCTTTCAATACCATCGATCACCACATTCTTTTGGAGAGATTGGAAACCCAAATTAGTCTACACGAACAAGTTCTTGCCTGGTTTAGATCGAAACATGGTGAAGCCCCAAAATTAAACTCCCTGGAAGCCTGTGTTTCAGAGATAAGGAAGTGGATGGCGGCAAATGTTCTACTTTTAAACTCGGACAAAACAGAGATGCTTGTTCTAGGTCCCAAGAAACAAAGAGATCTTCTGTTGAGTCTGACAATTAATCTTGATGGTTGTACATTCATCTGATTTCAAGGTTTTACTGCTAACCTACAAAGCATTACATGGGCATGGTCCTACCTACAGTATCTTTCCGATTTGGTCCTGCCGTACATACCTACATGTACGCTATGGTCACAAGACGCAGGCCTCCTTACTGTCCCTAGAATTCCTAAGCAAACAGCTGGAGGCAGGGCTTTCTCCCATAGAGCTCCATTTTTATGGAATGGTCTGCCTATCCATGTGAGAGACACAGACTCGGTCTCAACCTTTAAGTCTTTATTAAAGACTCATCTCTTCAGTAGGTCCAATGATTGAGTGTAGTCTGGCCCAGGAGTGTGAAGATGAACGGAAAGGCACTGGAGCAACGAACCGCCCTTGCTGTCTCTGCCTGGCTGGTTCCCCTCTCTCCACTGAGATTCTCTGCCACTAACCCTATTACAGGGGCTGAGTCACTGGCTTACTGGTGCTCTTCCATGCCGTCCCTAGGAGGGGTGCGTCACTTGAGTGGGTAGAGTCACTGACGTGATCGTCCGTTCCGGGTTGGCGCCCTCCCTCGGGTTGTGCAGTGGCGGAGATCTTTGTGGGCTATACTCGGGCTTGTCTCAGGATGGTAAGTTGGTGGTTGAAGATATCCCTCTAGTGGTGTGGGGGCTGTGCTTTGACAAAGTGTGTGGGGTTATATCCTGCCTGTTTGGCCCTGTCAGGGGGTATCGTCGGACGGGGCCACAGTGTCTCCCGACCCCTCCTGTCTCAGCCTCCAGTATTTATGTTGCAGTAGTTTATGTGTTGGGGGGCTAGAGTCAGTCTGTTATATCTGGAGTATTTCTCCTGTCTTATCCGGTGTCCTGTGTGAATTTAAGTATGCTCTCTAATTCTCTCTTTCTTTCTTTCTTTCTTTCTCTCTTTCTTTCTTTCTTTCTCTCTTTCTTTCTTTCTTTCTTTCTTTCTCTCTCTCGGAGGACCTGAGCCCGAGGACCATGCCTCAGGACTACCTGGCCTGATGACTCCTTGCTGTCCCCAGTTCACCTGGCCGTGCTGCTGCTCCAGTTTCAACTGTTCTGCCTGCGGCTATGGAACCCTGACCTGTTCACCGGATGTGCTACCTGTCCCAGACCAGCTGTTTTCAACTCTCTAGAGACAGCGGGAGCGGTAGAGATACTCTGAATGATCGGCTATGAAAAGACGACTGACATTTACTCCTGAGGTGCTGACCTGTTGCTCCCTCGACAACCACTTTGATTATTATTATAATCTGGTTCCTTTCTAGGTTTCTTCCTAGGTTCTGGCCTTTCTAGGGAGTTTTCCCTAGCTGCCGTGCTTCTACACCTGCATTGCTTGCTGTTTGGGGGTTTTAGGCTGAGTTTCTGTACAGCACTTTGTGACATCAGCTGATGTAAGAAGGGCTTTATAAATGCATTTGATTGATTGATAGATTGATGTAGAAGTGGACCATATGTTTTTTAATTGAATCAGGTATTTTTCTGCATCACAATGAGAATGATACAGTATAATTATCACAATGTGAAATATGTTGCAGGAAGTAACAAAGTGTGATGTGACACAATGCTAGCGAGAATCCTGATGATGTGTCGAGGAGGTAGAGAATAGACACACACACATATACAGCATCCCATCTTTTTCACCATCCATTGACCAAATCCAAATTCTTAAGACCCCTCTACGACTCACTTACTGGGTTTGTGGTCAATAGAAATCAGATTTCCCTGATTGGACATCCCATTATCCCTTTCGCTCAGACCCATTGCATTTGGGTAAAGTAGGGCTGAGATGGATGCCCGGGACAGAACGGAGCTGTGGCTCCAGCGAGTCCACCGCCTTTTAAAGGGTAAAAGCCTGACATATTAGTCATAAGTGTTCTTTAAATTCATTATCATCTTAACACATGAGCGCCGCAAGTGTCAGTGGGGAAAGTACTTTAATGAGGTTAGTGGATCCATTTACAACTTTACAGTTGCTGTGCTGTCCTCCATGTCACAGCCAGTCTTGAGACAGCACACACACACACACACACACACACACACACACACGCACGCGCGAACACGCACACGCACACACACAAAATATATCTATATATTCATATAGAAAAGATCATAGCATTTTAACCATTTACATGGATATATTGGAAACAGGATATTGGGAGATTTTAATTCCCAATTCCTTTGATAATTTTTTACTAACACACACAAAAGTAGAGTATGTCATTAGAGCCTCATCCTCATTTGAGCTCATTGGTTCATCTTACATTTTTGTTCAATCACCTTGGCAAATTTTTCAGATGTAAGTGGTATATTTTCAAAACTCGAAATACAAAACTATTGTAATTAAGACTCTAAATTAAAAAATGTCATTGGTAGCACTGGTACGCCCAGCAAGAAAAAGTTACACTGGAAATTGTACACTGTCTCTTTAAAAATGTAAGGTTTCTGATGAGGACGTACAAAAGATCTGTCAATCATTCATTACTATGGTCATTGATCTCCTGAAGAAGCTATCTCTTTTCCTTTCTTTCTGTGCCCCCAAAATATTTGGATATACTGGTAGGTTGTTAGGTAGCCAGCCAAAGAGGTAGCATGACTGAACAAAGTGTAAACAAATCAACACACGAGTAGTTTTTAGAACAGCCCACGACATGGTTTATGAATAAAATGTGGTCCTGGCGAGCCACTATAGGAAGATGGAAATGTTGCGCTGGTAATATGGGTCAGATCTTCTGACCTGGTTGGTCTAGAAGGAAGCCGTTTTCGCTGTAGTAATGGTGCAACCATGACGCTACTGAATCTGCACTTGGAAACAACTGTACAGTGAAGCCTTATCATTACAACAATTACTATCGAGGAGATTTTTTTCCTGCTCCCAAAATAAAACTCCTGCTCCTGGACCAAATGGATTGCACTTTAGACCCCCTATCTTATGTTTAGATCCTTTGATTGTGTATTCATTGGAGTTTAACACATGTTTCACCCCTCATTCATTCATGCAAATCTAAGTTTTCCACCAAGTTTAGTCACCAATACATCAGATAATGATAGGCTCACAATTTAGTCATTTTAACTATAATTTAATCCAATAGCAAAAAATACAAGATACAACTTTCAAAACGGTTATTTTTGAAGCGCTAGATAAAAAGAATAGTAGATGGTAAATATTATGTTCCAGACAGTATTTGACTAGTAAATTGACATGCATTTTTTTTAAATGAATTTATATCAAATGGCAAGTTATGAGCATGTAGAGAAATCTGTCAGTGTTAGAGTTGTATTATCCTTATACAGTACATACGTAGAACAAATCATCAGACATAGGGGTACTGTATAGCAGGTGGATGCTGTAGTAACATAGCACAGTGTTGTATACCTTTTATGCCACATGTAAGATTGGAAAAGATCACATTGTCTATGTGACTTGTCAACTGATACAGTATCGCCTGTCTCTCTGCTTGAAATTCATCAGCTCATTGTGTATCAATGAAATTCAGATCATGAGTGGAATATATTACTATTCATCAACTGGGTGGTTCGAGCCATGAATGCTGATTGGATGAAAGCTGTGGTATATTTAAGCAATAAGGTCCGGGAAGGGTGTGGAATATGGCCAATATGCCATGGCTAAAAGCTGTTCTTATGCACGACGCAATGCGGAGTGCCTGGATACAGCCCTTAGCCGTGGTATATTGGCCATATATTGCAAACCCCCGAAGTGCCTTATTGCTATTATAAACTGGTTACCAACAGAATTAGATCATTAAAAATACATGTTTTGTCATACCCGTGGTATAAGGTCTGCTATACCATGGCTGGCAGCCAATCAGCATTCAGGGCTCGAACCACCCAGTTTTAATAGACCGTATACCACGGGTATGACAAAACATTTATTTTTTTACATTTATTACAATTACATTGATAATCAGTTTCTAATAGTAATATGGCACCTTGGGGGTTTGTGGTATATGGCCAACTCCGTGTTGCTTCGTGCATAAGAACAGCCCTTAGCCGTGGCCACCCCCTCAGGCCTTATTGCTTAAATACAACCCAGGTATTTCAGTTCTGCGTACACTACACTATAATTCCAAATGGTAGCTCATAGAGGGAATCTTTCCACTTTGTCCTACTTAAGCACACTGGCTGATGGTGAATGATGATGTAGTATTTACAGCCACATCCATATATGATTTGGTTTTACCTTACAGCATAAATTGATGTCAAATGTATACATTTATGAGGTAAAAAATATAGAAATGTACAGTGTTCCGCAGTAATCAAACTAATACATATACGTTAACTAGATACTACATTATTTGGGATCAGTAGTTATCAGTTTGGAGCAGATACTTAGATTGAATATGCATCCAAATTGAAAGCGTGATTTGGTGCAGTGAACAAGTGACTTTGTGAATTTGTTTGTTGTACTCAGTCAATTGAAAATGTGCTTCGAGTTTTGAAACATTAACCATTTTGATGATCTGTTTAGATTGTTGTGCTTAGAGTTGTGAAAATGCACCACATACTGGTGAAAATTGCACAAAAGTGATTGAAAAAACTTTAATGGGATGACCTCGCCACGACCCTGACTTTGGGTGTGTGTGTGTGTGTGTTTGTATGTGTGTGTGTGTGTGTCTATGGATGTGCGTGTGTACACGTGCAAATGTATGCATGTATCCACATTTCTTACTGGATTATCTCATCACTTTCTACCCGGTCCAGGCATGAGTTGAAATGAGAGGGATGTAGAGCTTTGGAGCCAGGAAGAAAATCCCTGGCACAACGATTTCACTAAGGTGAAACTACTCATGATGCCTGTTTAAGGCGACTGTCTGACTGTTATCTGAAGCTTGCTGTGGTAGGCTACTCAAACCTGAAACACATCTTATGGCAATGGGATTCAGTCTTCTAGCTTTTCAGCCAACTAAGTGTTAGAAGAGATGGCTTGACAGAAGTATTTTTCACATACTGTACATGGTCCTCTGACAACAGAATCAATGCATTATCATGCTCTCATAAGCAGTGACAGCTACTACAACAGAGCATGTTTCAGCCTGTCTTTTCCCTCCTTCGAGCCCTCATTTACCATTCTAATGAGAACCTAAATAAACGCACACCACGGCACGGTCTGTGTGTGTCTGTGTGTCTGTGTGTGGGCGTGCGTGCGTGTAAGGTCCACAGATGAGCTGACATTGACTATGTCGACAGTGGAGTGCTCCTCTTGCGAGATCCATGTAACCCGGTAACTGTTGTCGTGTAAAAGACCACACCGTCTCCATCAGAACATAGCCCGGGGTCTCGATGTTCGTTCTTTTATTGCACTCGCTTTATCCTGCGCTTTACATTATTAGTATTTTGGTCCTTACATAGTTGAATACGCTTAATACTACTTTAATACTATTATAAAGAATATTCTTCTGTATGGGGCGGGGGGCTATGCTGTGTTTCAGTGACTCACAGAGTGCAGTGTAGACTGAGCAAAGACGATGAGCAAGAAAACATGAATTTCTTACACGTTAGCACCTAACATGTACACTTAATGTAGGCACAGAGCTTGTACACCTCTACACCACACAAAGCCAACAACCAAAGGCATGTTGGGAATGAGGGTGAACAGATACTGTAGGTGATGCGTTATTTGTATTGACCAATATAAATCGGATGAAGAAGTTCTCCCAGGCCTTACCCCTTTCTCATGATACTGTAATGCAGCTCGTCTTCCTGCTTGATGTGGGCATGGTCTCCGCTGGCGCGGTCGCTGCCCTCGCTGTCGTCACTGCTGAAGGCGGAGGCCAGCTCCCTCTTGGGCACGCGGATGGGGGGCAGGGGGATGGTGCGCTTCTCTGCCAAACGACCGCGGTTCTACAACAAATGGGGGGAAGAAGCTCTTAGAAACATGTCTCTCCATTTGCCAATGGCATTTTAATGCTAACATGCCAATGCTACGAGCCTGCCAACACAAAAGATGTGCTAAATATGCTAACGCTAAGCATGTACTAACATGCTAATGCTAAGGATGTGATAAGATGCTAATAGCTAGCGTTTGAAGCTCTCCTCCACTCTAAACAGCAACCTTTGTGTGCAGTGAACACCCTAATATTCCCAATCAGTCCTACACAGAAATCCATGCTGCTGCTGTAACTGGGGCATGCATTTATATTAAAATGAGTGATCATTACATGAGATGAATTCATTCCACAATACATCATTTGTTTTAACCTGTTGGGGATGGGGGCGCTGTTTAGACTATTTATGCTAATTTGGCTAATTTTTTAAACGGCTTCCCACAAAATCCTTGATCGTACAATATGCATATTATTATTATTATTGGATAGAAAACAGTCTATAGTTTCTATAGGAGTTGAAATTTTGTCTCTAAGTGGAACAGAGCCCATTCTACAGCAATTTCCCTGACATGGAGTCAGATTTGAGAAATGTTGGCCACTCTTCTGAAGTCAGTTATAAGGGCACTGTCGTTGCTATGACTATACGGACACTTCTTACGTCTTCCCCTGGATGCCTTTACGTGATGACGATTCCAACGGGGTCGATTGCGCGTTCACAGGCCCTACAAATGAAAAAACCCTGAAGCTAGTCATTCTTTGGGAGCTGCGTCATGAGCCTAGAGGACACCGGCGCGCACCTGTTCCAAGCGTTAGTTTAGCCTGTTATATTTCTCCGGTCATCTTTTCACTCGTTATAGGAGTTAAAAACATCATAAGGTAGTTAATTTAAAGCGTTTTATAGCAATTTATATCCGTTTAGTGCGATTTTGGGACATTTATTTTTGCAACGATGTGAAAAGTTGGGCACGCTTTTCAGTTCATCCCGAACGCAGTTGACATTTCCACATGGCAAGAGGACAGCTTTCCACCAAAAGACGATTTCTCCCAAGAAAGGATCCTTTGCCCAAGATACTGATGGAAGAACAGCTCAAGGTAGGACATTTTTATTATGATAAATCGTGTTTCTGTCGAAACATTTTAGTGGCTTAGGACGCCATGTTTTTTGACGTAGCTTCGCTTGGCGCAAACTGTATTGAAAAGTAAGGATAAATTAAAAAATGTAATAACGCAATTGTATTAAGAATTAAATTGTCTATCAATCCCTGTCCACCCTATATTTTTTAGTCACGTTTATGAGTATTTATGTATAAGAGTAGATCACTGTCTAAGTGGCGCAAGGACTTTTTCTTTACCAGCTTGTCTACATTTCACATTGTCTAACCATGATTTTGGTGGCTAAATATAAACATTTTCGATCAAACTGTATATGCATGTTGTAATGTGATGTTACAGGAGTGTCATCGGAAGAATTCTGAGAAGGTTAGTGAAAAAATTAATATCTTTTGGCGATGTTGACTTTTATCGCTCACTTTGGCTAGAATCAATGCTGGGCTGCTAATTGCTATGTGCTAAGCTAATATAACGATTTATTGTGTTTTCGCTGTAAGACACTTAGAAAATCTGAAATATTGTCTGTATTCACAGGATCTGTGTCTTTCGATTCGTGTATGCTGTGTATTTTTACGAAATGTTTGATGATTAGTAGTTAGGTAAACACGTTGCTCATTGTAATTATTCTAGTCCATTTGTGATGGTGGGTGCAATTGTAAACTATGCCATCTACCTGAAATATGCACTTTTTTCTAACAAAACCTATCCCATACCATAAATATGTTATCAGACTGTCATCTAATGAGTTTTTTTGTTGGTTAGGGGCTATAAATATCTTAGTTTAGCCGAATTGGTGATGGCTACTGGTGTTGGTGGACAAATAAAAGATGGTGGATTATGCTAATGTGTTTTTAGGTAATAGATGTACATCTTTACATATTGTGTCTTCCCTGTAAAACATTTTAAAAATCGGAAATGTTGACTGGATTCACAAGATCTGTGTCTTTCATTAGCTGTATTGGACTTTAATGTGTGAAAGTTAAATATTTAAAAAAAATATTTTTTTTGAATTTCGCGGCACTGGTTTTTCAGTGGGGGGGGGGGGGGGGTGCCGCTAGCGCCACGCTGATCCTAGACAGGCTAAACAGCATTTAGCATTATTCAGAGGCAATACTAAGAACATAGAAAGTTCCCACATAGGCTTAAGCTCCATAGCAGAACACAACAGCCAAATTGAGAAATTCAGCTTTCATTGGTCAGTTCTATGGACAGGAATAATGAAACATACTAATATTGAGGGTATTTATGAAACACAATACCACAGGAAAATGAACAAACACATTTAGACTGAATCAAGACGGTAACAAAGCATAAGAAAGTAAAACATTTCTATCTAATATGGGTGTCAATAAGTATTTACTTGTCTAGTGGGGAAAACAATTGATAAATGGAGTATGTAGTACTAATATGTAGTATTTAGGAGGTTTTAGCACAAATATGATGGTACTGTTAGCCAGTAATTCAATTGAAATTGGAAACATGACAAGTGTGACCAACGATCCTGGCATGTGTTTGAGAGAGGAAGCCATTTCTAGTGCTCTAGCCCACTTAAATGTGCTCAACCGACTAAGGCTGGACTCTAGGCTAGATTTCGACCATACAGGAAACACAGGAAAACATTTACGATCCAAAATGACATGCTGAAGAATAGGCTGCATGTCCCGGGCTGAGACAAGGCTGATACATGTAGGACTACTGTTCTATAGCGTTTATAACTATAGATGTGAGTAATTACATAGTACACGTTTTAATTTACATTCAACTCCCATACAGACATAATTATCGAATTTACCACAGCAATCATAATAGGGAAATCGACTAAAGAACCATAGTTTACCATTGCCAGAGTTCTGAGTGATAAGGCGGTCATGGAACGGGTGGACATGAAATAATTCTGGTTGGTGTATTCAGTGTTTTTTTTGCCACAAAGCTCTAACGAGCAGAGCGAAAGGAAAAGAAAGGAGGAGTGTGGCCCTAAGGGTTTCTGCGAGTGAAGCTGGGCGACCTTTAATGTGACCTGAAGAGGAGGCGTTTGGGAAGAGGTCACTGCAGATTAACACGGCTCTATGGAGAGAAAAATCGGGGGATGGAGATGGAGGGAGAGGGGGGATAGAGAGAGGATGAGACAGAGAGACAGAGAGGGAGAATAGGGGGAAAGGAGGGAGAGAAACAGAAGAAGAAAGAAATTGAGAGAGAGAGAGAGAGAGTGAGGGAACTGAATTTGAGTACGAGGAGACGCAGCAATGGAGAGAAAAAAGGATGGGGGTGGGGGCATTACAAAACACTCTCGCAGTGCCTACATCTCCTCTTTGCTCTCCCGGACTCCTCTGAGCCCTCCAGCTATCCCTTCCACCACACGCACCCCCCCTCCCTCTCTCCCTCCATCCCTCCATCCCATGAGGAGTGGCGGCATGAGTGGCAGGGGGGGGGCAGAGGCGCCTAGCCAAGAGGCAAACAGGTGCAGCCCTTCTGGAGGCTCTCAAGTGGCAGACATTAAAACTAGGGAGGGGGGGAAAGATGAAAACATCCCTCAGGATGAGCAGGGCCACATAGTTCTGTTCTTTCTCTTTTTCTGTCTTGCCGAAAGATGGTTTTTCCTTTCTTCTTTCCACAGGCAGATCTGTGGAGAGCAGTCGCTTTGTATAAGTTCGTCTCAACTGTGCGAGGACAGTGGAGGAGTTGCTGCTACTTCCGCTCTACTCCTTCGGACTTAGCTACTTGGACTAGAAGTATGCAGCATGCTCTCTCTCAGTTGCTCTAACTGTAAGACACACACACCTTTCATATTTACACACACACCTGCTCTTGAATAATAATTCCCCTGCATGTGAAGAGGGTGTTTTACTGAGCAGAAAAGCATTGTGTGCTGGTCTACTGCAATAGTCCGCCCAGGAAGAAGCACAGAGATTGTGGCTTGGTGTGTAGACAACCACCCACATGGCCCTGACATACCCAGGCCGCCAGCCCCCCTACTACCCCCCTCTCCTCCCGGAAACCCCCCTTTCCTTTCTTTAGCACCACTGGCGCAGAACTAGGGGTGGGAACATCGTTTCTGGCAACACTTCCGCAGCACGGACGGCTCTCCAAAACAAAACATGAAACAAAACATACCCCTGGCAACACACACACACACACACACACACACACACACACACACACACACACACACACACACACACACACACACACACACACACACACACATTGAAGGCAACCTTACTGTGCGGTCAACCCTCAGTCAGCGATTGAAAAAAGTATCTTATAATCCTTCCTCTAAAAGCACGTCTATGAATATCCCCTCCTACACATTCTGTCTGACAGTCAGGGTCCGCCTGCCAGGAAATATATCTGTATTTCACATTTACACACAAACAACACACAGACACAGACACACACACACGCATATACACACACACACACACACACACACCCCAATACAGACTTAGTCAAGCATGATTCAGATGGGTTCCGTTAGATTAAATGGCGACTTTAGTCAAGAGAGGCAACCCAAAAGTTCAAACCACATGACATTTAGATTCATCGTTGATTGCACCAATACCACAAGGTCATTGATTTCTGGAATGTTTCTTTCATTTAATGTTGCTTTAATTGACAAATGCACAACCATTCAATACATATTGGGCTCTTTAACGTTGTTTTGTTGACACAACAACTATCTAGGTTAGCCCATCAATTGTTCATCTCTCTATCAACGACAACATAATGAAATGACACGTTCACAAATACAATGAAACTCACACATAAAGATACACATCACTGATAATGACAACATTTGAGATAACCTGTGATGGTAGTATGAGAAGTGGACATGGACCTGTCCCAAATGGCCCCTATTCCCTGTATAGTCCAGAACCCTATGTGCTCTATAGGACACCAGTAACTTCAGTAACATGGCGTCTATATTCATAAAGGATGGAAGATTTGCTTAAAATCTGGAGAAAAATCCAGTTGTTGCTGTTCTGTAAAAATCACAGGACTGTATTTAATGCAAAACAATACTGGCAAACAGAAATATTGTATTTTTAACATCAGCTAAGACTACTGAAAAAGCGTTATTTTACTAAGCTTGTTCCAGACCTTAAATGAAGCCTCTGTGGAATAGGATAGTAATGTGTTTTCTTCTCTCTGCCTTATTTCCTGAAAGGTGCAGTACCCTGCCGCTGGCTCAAACCAGCATGCACGCACGCGCACACGCACACGCACGCGCACGCGCACACGCACACGCACACGCACACACACACACACACACACCCAGCAGTAGCCGCCCGTGACATTCCTGCAGCTGCGGCACTCTCTCTCTTGCACGCGCCCCCCCAGCGTTCTCCCTGGGGGACGAATGCCTAATGAGTCACGCGCCTGTCTGCCGTTACCTCTCAGCGTGTGTGTGCGTGTGCATGTGTGCGTATGTGTGCGGAGGCGGCATGGCGGGCCGACTTGGCGCGAACATTAGCGGAGGGGGAGGGGGAGTTGAGATGACAGGGGGAGAGAGGGAGGGAGAGAGAGAGAGAGAGAGAAGGGGGAGGGAAAGGGGCCGTCATTGCCACACTCACATAGGGCAACACACTCCACTATCCTTTTTGTTTATGCTGAGCCCCACGATCTCTTACTCACGTACTCACCCGCTAAGACACTCTGACATTTCTATAAATGAATTTGTCTACAATTCTGTACTTTAGATGGGATGTTAGGTGGGGGGGATTTCAAATTATGCAACCCTTCCCACCACGAATAAATAAATCGATCAATAAAGAAGCATTCGGATTTTAGTTTCAGATAACAACCTCCTTTTCACCATATTGTACACATGTGTACAAAACATTAACATTAGACTGACCAGCTGAATCCAGGTGAACGCTATGATCCCTTATCGATGTCACTTGTTAAATCCACTTCAATCAGTGTAGGTGAAGGGGAGGAGACAGGTTAAATGAGGAATTTTAAGCCTTTAGACAATTGAGACATGAATTGTGTATGTTTGCCATTCAGAGGTTGAATGGGCAAAACAAAAGATGTGCCTTTGCACGGGGTATGTAACAGGGTAACAGGTTATGGTAGTAGGTGCCAGGTGCACTGGTTTGTGTCAAGAACTGCAACGCTGCTGTGTTTTTCATACTCAACACACCACCCAGCCAACTTGACACAACTGTGGGAAGCATTGCAGTCAACATGGGCCAGCATCCCTGTGGAAAGCTTTTGACACCTTGTAGAGTCCATACCTTGACGAGTTGAGGCTGTTCTGAGAGCAAAGGGGGCGGTGCAACTCAATATTAGGAAGGTGTCCTTAATGTTTTGTACACTCAGTGTATAAATGCAGGCTATATTTTACAGTTGAAAAGACTGTGATAAAAGTGTGTGTCTGCGTGTGCGTGGAGGGGGGATATATAATGGCAAGGCAACACTAAGTTTTTCATTGCCAGGAGATGTGAAAAAACATTTGAGGGAAGGACAGGCATGCAACCAGGCGCGCCCCTTCCTCCGCCACATCCCTCAAACACACACCGCCCTCTCCGCCCCCACCCCACGAGCTGAGCTGAGCGGGCGGTTGCGGCCCAGTGGAGCGACGCAGGGTGAGGGACAGGGGGGGGGCGGGGGGGGGGGGGGGGGCAGGGGCAGCGCTGGGAGGTCAGTGGTAGTGCAGCCAGGCATGCCAGCACCTCGATTTTTCTCTCCCTCCCTCGCTCTCTCTTTCTCTCCGTGTGTGTTTGGATAGGCCCGCCAAGGAAGCCGCAGGACAGCTTTATGGACAGGTAATGACTCCGCCATTCTCTCCCCAGACAAAAACAGAGGGAGGGAGGGTAAGAGGGGGAGGCTAACAGAGAGAGGGAGAGGGATGGAAGAAAGTGCAGCGAGGTTGAGTTCTGCAGAATCAAACAAAAAGATGCCACTGAGAAGGCCTCATACGTCTGAAAATAATATTTTTGTATACAAACAAATTTACCCAAACCTGTATATTCATGTGTCTTTTTCTTCTAGCATTATATCTTCCATTCAATCACACTAGTCTGCCTATTGTGTCATTTGAGAAACACTGAGTTGAGTGAGTAACACACTCCCTACCTCTCTCTCACACAGACACACACAGACATACACACACACAGACACACACGTGCACACACAAGCACACAGTGTGTAAAGAGGCGACAGAGAAAGAGGATGATATCACTCGACCACTCTGCTATCAGATGAGGTCAGACGTCTGTACACACACTGGAAGGAGAGAGTAGTTCCATAATTCTCTCTGCTGATAGACAGGCAGTTCACCTTATTTAGCTAACTCCCACAGTCCCACCCCGACAAATGCACACACATTTGCAAACACAAACATGCACAAACACATCAATACTAAAAGTACAACTTATTGGCAAGGTTACACATAGTGTAACACAATCCCTCCCTCTCTCACACAAACACACACAGCATTACCAGTATGTGTGTGTGTGTGTGTGTGTGTGTGTGTGTGTGTGTGTGTGTGTGTGTGTGTGTGTGTGTGTGTGTGTGTGTGTGTGTGTGTGTGTGTGTGTGTGTGTGTGTGTGTGCCTGCGTGCGTGTGTGTGTGCCTGCGTGCGTGTGCGAGTGCGTGTGTGTGTGTTGTGTGTTGTCTGTGTTTGTGTGAGGGAGTGTGGAATTGAGTTACAGTATGTGTAACCTTGCCAATAAGTTGTACTTTTAGTATTGATTCCTAGCACTGTGGCCACCCAAAGTTAAGACTCCAAGTAGATAAGTAAATCATTAAAGACTCAGTCATTCTCTAATTTGGCCAATTCACTAAGAAACACACTAGAGTACAGAACCACGCGTCGCTTCTGCCCTGAAGACAGATCCTGTGGTTGCCATGGTAGCATAGCCTCAGTGCCATGTGGGACACACACTGGGACCCACACACACTGCACACAGCAAAAGCACCCACACACACTCACAAAAATACATACACATGTTTGTGCATACACATACTTGCACACACACACGCACATACACCCACACATACCAGGGTTTCCATTTTGGCCGATAAAAAAAGATTAAAGGCCGATAAATAAAATTGCCGCTGGCCAATTGTCCGGGAAAAAAAAGAAAAAATCCCATTGCGAAATTATGCTTTTTAGCCTATTCATTAATGGAAGTACTAGTCGATGAAAATATATTTGGCTGGTCATGATTATTAGTCTATTGGTTAATTAAAACATTTAGTGGAATTAAATTGGTAGGTGTGTACAGTATATTCGTATCTTATTTATCACATGCGTACAGCTTACAGATACAGAGCCTTTGAGCTGAAAATCTGTCAGACAGTGCAAGACACGTCACACCACTTTTCAATTATGTGGAGGTGTGCATTTTGAAAAGATATACTTAATTGTTTAAAACCTGAACATTTTAATACATATTATGAGGCATGTCTTACCTTGCTTCAAAATAGCCTAGCCAAAATCAGACCAATTATGTGGAGGCAATTATTTTATATAAACTTTCTTTCATTGTCCAGTAGCCAAAAGCACAATGCTAGTCACATTAGCAACCCATGCTAGTTGCTGCATGCTAGTTGCTGCATATCTCCCGTCTTTAAAAATTTCCGAACTGATATTTTCATCTCTGTCACATGAAACTGATCGCATGTGCGGGGCCTTTTTGACAATGGTGTTTTTCGCTAATTTAATTATGGAACGAACATTTGCGATTAGCGTACTGTCTGGTGTACATTGCTGCGCTTAGAATTTGAAAAATATATTATTATCAACATATTGAGCTAAACGTTCTGATCTGTTTCATCAGACTCATTGCTTTTTAACTTTTTTTAATGTAGCCTAGCCCTACTGGTTGTATGAATTTGGAATCTATTGTCCCACAACTCTCTAAGAGTCTGTTTAGAGTAGGCTATTTATTTATGTACAAGCTGACCAATAGAATAGGTCAACTTGTTATACTATGAGGGATAGTAGATTGACAGAGGCTCGTGATTTTGCGGTGATGGCTGGTGGTAAAATAGATTCCTAGGCAGGGATGTATATGTAATAATAGTAAGAGTCATCTCCCACAGTCCCTAACATGGAGATGTGCGTGTGTTAGTTTGTGTGTGTGTACATCTGCGTGCCTGCGTGCATGTGTGTGTGTTGTTCATTCTCTCACTGTGGTCAGGATGCAGGAGAGGGGGAGCCCCCTGATTGGAGGAGATCTTTACGAGCCGGAGGAGGAGAGTGTAATTTCCTGCCGGCCTCCGTTGGTTCCGCTGAAATAACAGAGCGGAGGAAGCCCGGCTCTCCCGGGAGCACACACACACACACACACACACAAGCTCACACGCACGCTCTATCTCTCACACACACAGTCAGCCTGCCATGCATATAGCTATGGACTTATTACTTCATCACTCGATCACTAGTATCCTAACTCTACGTTAAGTCGGTCAGTATTACTGTTACAGGACACCACTCTTGAATATAATCTAAGGTAGAGGCCTGCAGGTCCAGACAGAGATCATTGCGGAGCGGTCTGCATTTTTCATGCTACGGGCGGGAGCAGGCGGTCAGACAGACAATTTGAGGATGAAAATATTGCTTTGTCCCGCAGATTATTTAGAAACGGTCATCTTTTGCTTTGTATGCGTTAGCCTATCTATTGTATTAAAATCGCATTATTCAAACACTTTCACTGATTCCAGTTAAGTAGCCTATTACCTCTCCTCTCCTAGTTAGGAATGCGAGATCAAAGTGCGTCTATAGGCTATTTGTGAGGTCTCAATTAAATGCATGGGCGGAGACGCACAGCAGTTATCTTTCCAAGGAAATGAACTAAAATATGATTAGGCAACAGTACTACAGTGTCCATAAATAAATAATGTTGTGGGCACTCAACCAACGTGAATTGTGTTGCTATCAAAACGTTTGACTATGACAGGAAAGGAAAAGGCATAACGCCCGCATACCATGGCGTGTGAACGTTGCACCTTTTCAATAAATATTGATGATCCATTTATTTGTCTCTGCCTGCAAACCGTGCCCACTCCTAAAAGGTAGGCTATATCCTATATGCAAAACGTAGCCCAAGAGAAAGTGTGTCAGCGCTCATCCTTCTTGCTGCTTCGAATTTCTGTAGCCATACCCCTCCTCTCGTTGGTCGTGCGAGACCAGGTGCACGTGTGGTCTCATTTAAAAAGATTAGACTATAGCCTGCATGGGCGGAGAAGCACGGGGCAGTTATCTTACCAAGGAAATGAACTTCCTAAATATGACTAAGCTATAGTTTACTACATTGCCTAGAAATACATATTGATCAGCCATATGTGTTTATTTGAAAATCATTCCGCTCCTAAAAAGTAGGATATAAGTAAAATGTAGATCAAGAGAAAGTGCAAATGTCTGCTCTTGCTCCAACTCTGCTCTCTTCAAACTAAGTCTAGCCTATATTGGCTGATATACCCCGGTAGGCTAACACCGATAGCCTAATATAATGGGTCATGTGAGAATCTCTGGTAATTAAAAGGGATACTTTGGGATTTTGACAATGAGCATGCTAGCATATTCCCATAGACTTCCAGTCATTGCACTAATGCTAATTAGCATTGGCTCACGAAACTACCTCTAACTTCCTTCATACTGGACACAGAGACATAAAAAAATGGTATCCAAGAGTTAATTTGACTCTGGAGAAGTAGATAAATTGATTCATTTCCAAAATCCCAAAGTATCTCTTTAACCAGTGAGTGAGTGTACAACTTGTAAATAGTCACTGATATTTCAGACAGAAGGCTAGCTATCTGGCTAGCTCAAGGGCTCTGTCTACTGTTAGCCAGATAGCTAGCTAGCTATAACCAGCTGGGTAGAAGGATGAAGTTAGAAGGTAGCATTAAACAGAGCCTGAACAGTTGACTGAAATGAAGATAGCTATAATCTTAACAAAAGCTCCTATGAGTTCTCAGAACAAAATAACTTTGCTTTACAGTGAGTAAGTAGTGAGACAGACAGTGATGAGGAAGGCTGCAATGCAGGAAGCAAAGGAGACACACAGCGAGAGGAAGCTAGCAGAGAGAGAGGTTAGTAGTACAGTGGTTTAAATGGGGGCCCCTGAGAAAATCTGTAATCTTATCAAACACATGTTAGAGTCAACTAAGGGCCTTTTAGACTAGCGTACTTCAGTAGTTTACAACACAGAAAACTGAATTGCAGTGCAGCTCACATGGGATACTAAGAACATGAATATAATTGATAAGATATCATATTTCAATATAAATATAAATGTCTTCAATATTTTGGGAGAGATGACCTGATGTGCATTTTGTGTCATTTTGAACTATAGAAAAGTACATTAGCCATTCCCTACAGACCTGCATGAAAATGCAATCAAACAATACAGTTCTAATCTCGATCGCCAACTGGTGTTCATAGTTTACCCCATTTTGTTTCTTTTTTTACCACTACATCACTGACTTTCATGGGTTTCAACCTGTGCCACTTTGTGCAACTTTCTGCTACTTGAATGTCAAACAGGAGGCAATCTACAATGGATCTGTGCCACAGATGACATAAATATGATGATACCATGTATGTGACCTACACCGTGTTTTTCTGGCAGTCATTTCAGGTTTGTTAAAATCACAGCCTTCGTTCGTGACAACAATTCACAGGCACCCGCACTGCTCCCCAGGCAGTAGACAGAAAATAAGCAACCATCACAACCCATCAGACAAGCACGTCTGTGGAGAGAAAAGCCTGCCACTTCTGGCTAAGCAAACAACAGGCACGGGCAACAAGGAGGTGTGCACACTGCAACAAACAATACCATTACAATAGGCTTTTGTGTCAGGTCTCAGAAGGGAAACTCATGACAAGGTTCTTGAGTCATGTCACTCTATGACTGTACATTTTTCTGTCAGTAAAAAGGACATACATTTAGAAAATTAAAAGACAATTTGCAGACAACCCTAACAATATGTGTTGTGCCTCTGTTTAACTGCAGTAGCATCTACGTATTTAGCCTACAGAGTGAAGCCAACATGCTATAACTTCAGTACACCTATTAACTTATATCCATATCTGAAAATGATATATGTTGAATTTCCCCAAAACTCATCTATTTCTATATTCTCCGCATTTTTTTGGCCAATGCATCCCATTTGAAATGTATTTTCTATGGACCCTATGTGGTGGTGTATATCTGTATTCTTGGCTCTGAAAAACATCCCCGGTTTACCTGTATCACTCAAACAACTCCGGTTTATCTAAACCGCCTTTGCCTTGCGTGCTTCGCCACACTTTAATCACCAGTAGCCACGCTCAGTAGCTCACTAAGCTTCTTACGCCCTTCCCTCAAGATTAGCGGTTGGGAACGACGACAGATGCGCTCCGTAGCGATAAAAAAACACACACACACTGCGCACCTGTGTGAACAGATTCGACCGCGGTGAGCCGGCGAAGAACTCCCTCAAAGCTGGCACACTGGCACAGACGCCATGCCTGTGACGCCTCACAGCCTGCATGGCATGATGTCGTTAGCTCAGCCAAACGGGCACCGCAGGGCAAACACAGCCCGGTGCAACAGCTAGGTGAGGGACAGCAGCAAAGGACATTAGAGCCATGACAATTAGATCAATCTAGCAAGGGGAGCCTGGCTAGTCACCCATTCATATTACTTATTAACTTTGTCTAGAATTGTCCTATTCATTCTGCGCTTCATGTAGTAATTTGAGCCAGTGTTGATGTCAATGTTGTGTTAGCATCTGTGAGGAATGACAGAATTAATTTATATTGAACAGCGTTGTAGTCCAACTAGTCATTTCCATTTTGCAGTGCTTGGTGATAGTTTAACTAAATGCCAGTTGAATAAAAACCTTATATACACTAAATTTGACTTGAGTTTCTGTATATGACAGGCTGTCGGGAATATATGATATGAAACTATCAGGACTCGTCGCCAAAGCATTGAGCATTTAAGACCAATATTCTGAATAAGTTACGTCACAAAAGGCAGATCAGAATGGATCATCGAGTATATATTGATTGCACACTCCCTCTAAACCAATGGTTCCCAAACTGTGGGTCGTGAGGGGTCGGCAGGGGGGGTGTGATAGTTACTAAAATATAACACTGAACAGACATATAAACACAACATGTAAAGTGTTGGTCCCATGTTTCATGAACTGAAATAAAAGATCCCAGAAATGTTCCAAAAAGCGTATTTCTCACAAATGTTGTGCACAAATTTGTTTACATTGCTGTTAGTGAGCATTTCTCCTTTGCCAAGAAAAGCCATCCACCTTACAGGTGTGGCATATCAAGAAGCTGATTAAACAGCATGATCACTACACAGGTGCACCTTGTGCTGGGGACAATAAAAGGCCACTCTAAAATGTGAATTTTTGTCACACAACAAAATGCCACAGATCTCTCAAGTTTTGAGGGAGTGTGCAATTGGCATGCTGACTGCAGGAATGTCCACCAAAGCTTTGAGCAGAGATTGAATGTTAATTTCAATACCATAAGCAGCCTCCAACGTCATTTTATAGAATTTGGCAGTACGTCCAACCGGCCTCAAAACCGCAGACCAGGTGTAACCACTCCAGCCCAGGACCCCCACATCAGACTTCTTCACCTGGACAGCCACCTGGACAGTTGATGAAACTGTGGGTTTGCACAACCGAAGAATTTCTGCACAAACTGTCAGAAACCATTTCAGGGAAGCTCATCTGCACGCACGTCGTCCTCACCAAGGTCTTGACCTGACTGCAATGCAGCGTCGTAACTGACTTCAGTTGGCAAATGCTCACCTTCGATGGGCACTGGCATGCTGGAGAAGTGTGCTTTCACGGATGAATCCCGGTTTCTACTGTATGGTGTCGGTGGGCGAGTGGTTTGCTGATGTCAACATTGTGAACAGAGTGCCCTATGGTGGCGGTGGGGTTATAGTATGGGAAGGCAATAGCTACGGACAACGAAAATAATAGATTTTATCGATGGCAATTTGAATGCACAGAGATACCGTGACGGAATCCTGAGGCCCATTGTCATGACAATCATCCACCATTATCACTTCATGTTTCAGCATGATAATGCATGGCCCAATATCGCAAGGATCTGTACACAATTCCTGGAAGCTGAACATTTTCCAATTCTTACATGACCTGCATACTCACCAGACATGTCACCCATTGAGCATGTTTGGGATGCTCTGGATCAACGTGTACGCAAGCCTGTTCCAGTTCCTACCAATATCCAGCAACATTCCACAAGACACAATCAACAGCCTGATTAACTCTATTCGAAGGAGATTTGCCGTGTTGCATGAGGCAAATGGTGGTCACACCAGATACTGACTGGTTTTCTGATCCACGCCCCGACCTTTTTTTAAGGTATCTGTGACCAACAGATGCATATTTGTATTCCCAGTCATGTTAAATCAATAGATTAGGGCTTAATGACTTTATTTCAATTGACTGATTTCCTTCAATGAACTGTAACTTAGTAAAATCTATGAAATTGTTGCATGTTGCGTTTATATTTTTGTTCAGTGTATATGTATATTTATAAACTGGGTGGTTTGAGTTCTGAATGCTGATTGCTGACTGCCGTGGTATATCAGACCGTATACCGTATATCGCCAGCAGCATACCACCCTGCATACCACTACTGGCTTGCTTCTGAAGCTAAGCAGGGTTGGTCCTGGTCAGGCCCTGGATGGGAGACCAGATGCTGCTGGAAGTGGTGTTGGAGGGCCAGTAGGAGGCACTCTTTCCTCTGGTCTAAAAAATATCCCAATGCCCCAGGGCAGTGATTGGGGACACTGCCCTGTGTAGGGTGCCGTCTTTCGGATGGGACGTTAAACGGGTGTCCTGACTCTCTGAGGTCATTAAAGATCCCATGGCACTTATCGTAAGAGTAGGGGTGTTAACCCTGGTGACCTGGCTAAATTCCCAATCTGGCCCTCAAACCATCATGGTCACCTAATAATCCCCAGTTTACAATTGGCTCATTCATCCCCCTCCTCTCCCCTGTAACTATTCCCCAGGTCGTTGCTGCAAATGAGAATGTGTTCTCAGTCAACTTACCTGGTAAAATAACGATAAAAAAAAAAATATACCACTGGTATGACAAAACATGTATTTTTACTGCTCTAATTACGTTGGTAACCAGTTTATAGCAGCAATTCGACCATGAAGGCCTGATTGATGCAGTCTCCGCTGAACAGTTGATGTTGAGATGTGTCTGTTACTTGAACTTTGTGAAGCATTTATTTGGGGTGCAATCTAAGATGCAGTTAACTCTAATGAACGTATCCTCTTTAGCAGAGGTAACTCTGGGTCTTCCTTTCCTGTGGCGGTCCTCATGAGAGCCAGTTTCATCATAGCGCTTGATGGTTTTTGCGATTGCACATGAATAAACTTTCAAAGTTCTTGAAATTTTCCGGATTAACAGACCTTCATGTCTTAAAGTAATGATGGACTGTTGTTTCTCTTTGCTTATTTGAGCTGTTCTTGCCATAACATGGACTTGGTCTTTCACTAAATAGGGCTATCTTCTGTATACCACCCCTACCTTGTCACAACACAACTGGTTGGCTCAAACGCATTAAGAATGAAAGAAGTTCCACAGATTAACTTTTAAGAAGGCACACCTGTGAATTGAAATGTATTCAAGGTGAGTACCTCATGAAGCTGGTTGAGAGAATGCCAAGAGTGTGTAAAGCTGTCATCAAGGCAAAGGGTAGCTACTTTGAAGAATCAACAACAAAAAAATATGATTCCATGTGTGTTATTTCATAGTTTTGATGTCTTCACTATTATTCTACAATGTAGAAAATAGTAACAACAAAGAAAAACCCTTGAATGAGTACGTGTGTCCAAACTTTTGACTGGTGCTGCAGATATACAGTATATATTGTATATATATACAGTATATAAGTATATATATATATATATATATATATATATATATATATTTTTTTTTTTAAGGAACTCAGTCCAGCTTTCAACTTACTCTTGAAAGTTTTAATAATAGAATGCACAAGGTGCAATTTCTAAATTGGGTAGTGCATCATCAGTTCCTCTTGTCATGTCAGTCATTACATACATTAGAGAGATATTTATAACCTGTAAGAAATGTCCAGATCAACTGGTCCATGTCAGCGAACGTTTTTTAGTTAGATTTTTTAGCCCATAGATTTTATTGTAATGTTTGAGTCACTCAAATATCACAAGAATACACATTAGACATAGAATTGCAAGAAAATTAGCTTTAAAGTTGAAACATTTTCTCTGCACCTCATGACAAAATGTGTATAGTTGCTGGAAATAAGCTTAAAACCTGCAAAATATTCTCTGTGCCAACAAGAGGGGTGTGAACAGTTTGTGTCATGAACAGTGCTTGTTCCCATAGAAATATACGTGGTGTGGGGGGTGCTCTAGAGTGCCTTTTAACTGTCCACAAATAACTCTATTTTCATTTAATAAGACCTTGTGCCCTCTTTCCTTTCCCCTCTACTAACTATCAATAAAACAAGTTTCAAAAGAGCAATGCTGCACAGAGTTACTGTGTCTTCAATTAAAATAAAACACAGCTGAGAGCAAGCTTTTAGCCCATTCGTCAACACAGCCAATTGAGTTCAGCATGGCAACATACACATTTGAAACCAATGATGAATCAAGAAAACAGATGTAAGAATTGAAAGGCTGATGGAACCATAATCTTACCACTGGAGACGAAATTCGACACCCAGGGCAATCACAGATTGGAGGATGTACCTGTAAGATTCCTTTGGACATAAGGGTCTTCAAACTTTTCCCTGAGAGAGAGAGAGAGAGAGAGAGAGAGAGAGAGAGAGAGAGAGAGAGAGAGAGAGAGAGAGAGAGAGAGAGAGAGAGAGAGAGAGAGAGAGAGAGAGAGAGAGAATGAGCAATAAGAAATAACAGACTGTAGCACCCACTGAATTCAGCAGCTGTAAATCAATTATACTATGGAGGTGATTATAAAATGACTCGATCTTCAGTAGCCTTAGCTATATTTGTATAGTGAATCTAAGACTATGTTATCAGAGTCTACACCTGAAATGCACACAAAGGGAAATAGAAACCGTTTTTTATTTTGAATTGTGCACCACTAAACTTGGATCAGTGTTGAATGATCACAACTCCAGAGCCAAAGCACTACATAAACATTACTTTTGGAATTGCCAGCTTGTCAAACCAAATTACCTTAGTTTAGTTAGTTTTACTGATGAGTTCTAGTTGAGCCCCGTGTGGTAAGATAGGTCTACATATGTATACATAGGCTAGTGACACTGTATCTAAACTCAGATATGAAACTATCCATTATTGGGCTCATATCATCTTTACACCCTCATCCAACAGAACTTGGGGCAATGCGTGTCAATTCCGTATGAGTAACCTCGGCTAAGGTGGGGTTCAAAAACAACTGTGTGTGCAGCCAGTGCAATAACACGTAATTAGTCAAATAGGCCCATAATAAGTAAACAGCTATAGCATTCATTATTCTTATTATAAATCATTTCATAAACATCTACTGATAACTGTATTTTGCCTGAGCCACTGTAAAGCTTTTCAAACCAAAATAGTAGCCAACTAATAACATCAAACATATCATAGACCTACTCATTTGAGTATCACGGATTTTAGTTGACTATGCTACGTCTACCCCTGAGTCCAGGTTAATATTTCGGGTAGTTGTAACTCATCCATAATCAACCTGAAATAACCAAAAGGGTCAGGTATAGGCTTCAACTTCGAGTAGAGTAGCCTAAAAATCATTAAATTCCCCGCATTCAAGATCATTCTATTATATTGAGGCAGCAACACCATTTTCGTTTACTATGATACGTCTACCACTGGGACCAGGTTGATATCTCGGATAGTTGCAAATCAACCATAATCCAACTGAAATAACCAAAAGAGTAAGGAATAGGGTACAACTTCTAGTAGCCTAAAATAATTTAATTCCCTGCCAACATCATTCTGTTCTGTTGAGCTGTCAACACCCTTTTAGCCTGCTGTTACACTCAACACTCAACGGAATTATACCCCCCAACGTCAATCAACTGTCATATAATGTTTTAACATTACTGAACCCTAAATATGAAAGTTTTTCACCTTAGTCCACGACTCCTGACGCCCCGTTTTGAGAATGGTCGCTGCCTGTGAAGACACAGCGATGTATGCGCCTTTTCTCATCTCTCCTTACGCACTGTAGTTGGTGCATATTGCTGAGTATAACCCTTTAACTACAAAACGCAGAACCAACCCATGGAAACAGAATTTCCTCTCACCAAAGAAATGACAAAAACCTTCAATTAGGTATCATCCTTTAAAATTAACATAGGCCTACTGTAAAAAAAAATAACTATTTAAATATGATATTTGCTGTTGCCTACCTTTGTGCCTTATACTTCGTTTCCAATCTTTGGCGGTCTCCCTTCCACTGACGAACTGGAACTCATTCGGGGTGAGCCACTCGCCCCGGTATTTGATTGAGGGTCCCTTACTACCTTGGCACAGTTTGTTAATGTATAGTAAAGCCTTGTTCTCCCCGCATTCCACCTCGATGCATGGTTCCCCGTTGTCAAAAAATGGCTGAAAGTCGGGGATTGAGGAAAACCTCTCCAGCATTAAGTCGTCCGGGTGATGGTGAAGGTGCTGCTGCTGGTGGTGGTGATGCAGCGCCGAGTCGTGGAGCCCCAAATACGCACGGTGATGGGCGAATAAATGGTCGTATTGCGGTGGATGCGGGGTCACCACGGGGATAGTGGTGGCATTTAAAGGGGCCAGGTATTCGGTCTGGTTGAAGGCAGCCAATGCCATATCGTCCCCATCCAGTCTCTCCTTTTTGATGGCAGGCATGTTACTGGGAGCGAAGCGCCGGTAACAAGTGATTAGCAGCTAGTCTGACCCAACTTGTGTGTCCTCTTTTCGGAGTTGGTCAATCGCCCCAATCTTGAAGACGCGCCACTTTGCTTTACGCAGGGCTCCCGTGTTGCTCTGTGACAGTGGTCTGTTGAACTTCCCCGAGAGATTGCCATTCACTAGTTAACAGCTCTTTTAGCCGCAGCGCTCTCATCCGCAACACTCACAGCTCCTCTCGCATGGGGTTCTCGCAGTGCTGCCTACCACATTTAATCGGACTCGCGCTACTAATACCTGACATGTTGGAGTGACCAGTCCTTAGCCGTGGACATCACATTATGTCGTTATCCACAATGATCATTGACACCTTCCCATGTGCTCTTCAGTTTAGTTTATTTTTTAAACAGTATTGTTATGATGTTGGTATCTCTTATTCTAACTTTTTTTTATTTATTTATGTTTACAGTTACTGTTGTCCTCCGTGCCTTCCAATGGGCTGATATGACGCAAAACTGTCTACTTGAATAATAGCCTGAACAACACAGGCAATAACGTATTGTATGGTTTATTAGGTGTGCTTGACTTGGGCATGTGCTCAACCGAGCTGAGTAGGCCTACCGGTACCTCAAACGTTCTACTGCTTGAGCTCCGGTTCCTCTCAAATGTATCGTGAAACTCCTGTTCCTAAATATAAACAGTACCCGCAACCAAAGTCAGGAAGAAAAAAAAATCCCTGTTGTTTTTTTGGGTTAATTTTCTAGACTATTGTTGAATATGGGTCGTCTCATCATGCCTATTTCAAGTCTATAGTTCTAGAAAATATGAATTCATTTTTGAATATAATCACTATTTCAGTCCAAATCAATCACTGTTTATTAGAATATAGGTCTACAGAAAGATGGAAGTGTTTTAAACTGGAAGTGTTTAAACTTTAAACTTATTAACCAGCCACAGAACTAGGCCAGGCTATCTGAACATTGCAAAATCCCCCTTTTTTAAAGATATTTCAAAGTATTTGCGTGGAACAAATTCAGCTGATGGGACTTTTGAAATAGTTGTTTTTAACCCTGTGTAGGCTATATCGTTAAAGTCACGCTGAAGTTCATAGAACCAGACCAAATAAGATTTGCACTCTCCACCGCTTCTCTACTTGGCCCATTTAAACAGCCGAGGCTTTGCGAGCCCGAAAACATGAAGGGGGGTGCACGACGGACGTCATCATTACGCAACAATTTAAACACAGTCACATATCCCTGAAACATATTCTAATATTTCCGTCTTCTGTTATTATGATTATATTTTTAGACGTTATATACAGCAATAAAGAGTATTGAAACAACAAAAGACAATATCAGTCAATGGTTAGGCCGACACAGCTGCAGATCAAGTATCTAATTAGGCTACATAATCAAGTCTGTGCCTTTGTTAACAAAACAAAAATAAAAAGAATAACAATAAAAACAACAACAAATATGAAATTATATTCCTTTAAATTCAACAACAGCTTTGAACCTAGATGTGATCATAATTGTATTTGGTCTTTTCTCGTAGATCTATCCCGCTAGGACCTCTGAAGCTCAGAATGAAGTGGGCGTTGACGTTTGTATACTTTTCTATGTTATGCCCTCTGTGCTTAAAGTCAACCTTTTCGTTTTACTCTTTGTAATCGTCCTCCCACTATTGTAACGGTCACTCTCGTTTTCAGAAACCTAGCTGTCTATCCTAAACATTTAAAAAATACATCGATAGAGAAATATCTGCACACCTACATTAGCAAACATGTGCATGACTTGCACGCGCACGCACACACGCACACACACACACACACACACACACACACACACACGCGCACACACACACACACACACACACACACACACACACACACACACACACACACACACACACACACACACACACACACACACACACACACACACACACACACACACACACACACACACAATGTACTCCCCTCACTGACATTATCTGGTCCATTCATGTCAATAAATCCGGGTGAATGAAGGAATGAGCAGCATGGGAGCTTTCATGACATGGTGGAAGGAGACTATTCTCACCATCACTTTAGCAGTGGCTCAAGTGAGCTTAAGTTAACAGTGACTTTCAAGATAAATCTGAACCATGGATGATCATGAACACATCCCTCATCTGGTCTTTCAAGACTGTAGACATCAGGCAATGGTTCATAGCGACATCACAAGATGATGTGGTAATTTCCCCACTGTCTCTAAATCTACATGATAATCAGTAACAGGCAGGAACAAAACCCTGCACGAATAACAGACCACGACCAATGACGGGAACTCCTGCGGTAGAATGAACAGCTGTTTCTAAGAAGGTGACATTTTGATAGGTGTACATTTATTTTCGCCCCCGTCTCCTCACAAATACCTTGGTGGAAATGTGTGCTCTGGTGTCGATGCGTAGGCAATGGGGTGCACCTTTAGGAGACCCTTGGGGAGCCCTGTCATCACTGTCAGAATGGGGATACCCCTGCCTCCCTCACACCCTGTGACTCACGGGCTCCATAGCAGTACCTCACCCAGACCCACCATGCAGGGGTTCCCCCAAACTCTGACTGACATGACAACATCACTGCAACCTCCAGAAGTTCTCTGAAGAGGGTTGGCTGTTATTGGGTGTATGGTTTCGCTATTCTCCTACCACCACCCTCTTATTCTTTCTCTTTCATCCTATATCGATGTGTGGGCGTAACCTCTGTTTTTTTTATCTCACTTTTGATCTCCTGTGCTATGAGGATGCCCTCATTTTTCACAGAACCCCTCTGTTCACCTACGCACGTACACAAACACTTGCCTCAATATACAATCAGTCAGGAAAATATTGTTTTACCTGTAGGGCTATATATTTAACATTATATTTTCTATTTAAAAAAAACATTGTTCATTTAAGATCTTTCAGTAAACC
Organism: Salvelinus fontinalis; assembly: GCF_029448725.1. Taxonomy (NCBI): domain Eukaryota; kingdom Metazoa; phylum Chordata; class Actinopteri; order Salmoniformes; family Salmonidae; genus Salvelinus; species Salvelinus fontinalis. The sequence continues at coordinate 68,835,775 of NC_074666.1, read as the reverse complement.
ATTGAACAAAAGTGAAATTAATTTTTTGTTGTGAAGTCATATTAGTTAAAGTAGAAATACAAATGTAGAGACAATCCTGTGTGTTTCAGCAAGTTATTCAGTGAAGGGCGTTTTGTTTATCCCCTCCACGTCGGCCGTAGAGGGCCCCCCTGATGACGCTCCCGCCTCGGCGCGGTTGTTGGCAGCGGCCCCGGAGCCGCAGCGCTGCCGGCGGGGGAGAGAGGTAATAAATAACCCGGGGAGAGGAGAGGAGACCGCCGGGCGGTGCACAGTCTGACCTGACAAATACTCACTGGAAAACCATCAGAGACCGAGAGCCCACCCCTAATGCTTGGAGCCAGCCTTTCAAACACGAACTGCAAAATATAGCCTATGGGCCTGCTACCCTTATTGGAAAAAGCGGCGTCTCTTCCTCGGTCTCTCTCTGCTCTCTCGATATCCTGTCGGAGACAAGGCGGGAAAAATTAACTATTTAGAGGAAATGTTTGAATTTCTTGCTTACACTATTTTAGCAGGCTCATATCTTATTGACGAATACATTGTTTTGGTTTGTCCCCCAGACTTCTGCACCAATTTCTGCTGGATAGCTCCATGGCCTACCTCAAAATTAGGCAAGGCCATAATAGTACTGGTTGATGACTTTTTCTAATCTAATGTATTTTCCACGTTGATTCCGCATCACAATACCTTGACAAATGATGTTGAAACCATATTGATTCAATCAGTGTGTGCCCAGTGGGAAGTGTCCCTGCCAAGGTAAACTATTAGTGCAAGAAGAGTTCTAATTATACTGAACAAAAAAATAAAAACTCAATATGCAACAATTTCAACGATTTTACTGAGTTACCGTTCATCAGTCAATTGAAATAAGTTCATTAGGCCCAATCTACAGATTTCACATGACTGGGCAGGGGCGCAGCCATGGTGTGGGCCTAGGAGGGCATAGCCATACCCACTTGGGAGTCAGACCCACCCACTGTGGGGCAAGGCCCAGTCAATCAGACTACGTTTTGCCTACATAAAAGCTTTATTACAGACAGAAGTACTCCTCAGTTTCATCAGCTGTCCGGGTGGCTGGTCTCAGACGATCCTGCAGGTGAAGAAGCCAGATGTGGAGGTCCTGGGATGGAGTGGTTACGCGGTTCTGAGGCCAGTTGGACGTACTGCCAAATTCTCTAAAACAACATTGGAGGCGGCTTATGGTAGAGAAATAATATTTGATTCTCTGGCAGCAGCTCTGGTGGACATTCCTGCAGTCAGCATGTCAATTGCACACTCCCTCAAAACTTGAGATATCTGTGGCATTGTGTTTTGTGACAAAACTACACATTTTAGAGTGTACTTTAATTGTCCCCAGCACAAGGTGCACCTGTGTAATAATAATGCTGTTTAATTAGCTTCTTGATATGCCACACATGTCAGGTGGATGGATTATCTTGGCAAAGGAGAAATGCTCACTAACAGGGATGTAAACAAATTTCAGCACAACATTTTTGAAAAATAATATTTTTGTGTGTATGGAAAATTTCTTGGATCTTTTATTTCAGCTCATGAAACACGAGACCAACACTTGTTGCGTTTATATTTTTGTTCAGTATATTTCTCCAGTGAAAAAATGTGACAACAAACACTTCATGTTCCCACTGCTACTAGGAGTAGTACTGTTGACCAATCACCGACAAAGGTGCGTAGACTTCGGCAATCAAATTTCGACTTGCCTCAAGAAAAAACCTGTCCAAGATCAAAAACGAACAAAAGCGTCACACAATTTCGACATAATATATTTGCACAAACTGTTTCGACTGGGAAGCAAGCGGTAAGCTGAAGGGGTCAGGGGGCTGTCTGTTGTCCCACATGACGGCTCTTCCACATTTTTCCGGCATTGCTAGCATCTGTAACTGTCAATGCTGACAGAGACGAGCGGACACCCGACCCCGTGTATCGTCCCTAAACACTCCCTTTTCCCCCTGGACCCCCCTCCTCCCGTCACTGTAACACGCAACCACACACACTCACACACAAACATGCATACACACGCGTGTGCAAGACACAGACACACTCAAGCATGCGCAAGAACACACATGCAGACACTCAAGCATGTGTGCATGAGCACACACACCAACCACAAACACATGTGCATGCATGAGCACATACACCAAACATACAAAAGTATCTGGACAGCCCTTCAAATGAGTGGATTCAGCTATTTCAGCCACACGGTTGCTGACAGGTGTATAAAATTGAGCACAGAGCCATGCAATCTTCATAGACAAAAAAACATTTGCAGTAGAATGTTTCCATGTTCGTGCAGCCGCACACAAGCCTAAGATCACCATGCGCAATGCCAAGCATTGGGTGGAGTGGTGTAAAGCTAGCCGCCATTGGACTCTGGAGCAGTGGAAACGTGTTCTCTGGAGAGATGAATCACGTTTCACCATCTGGTGCATAGCGCCAACTGGAAAGTTTGGTGGAGGAGGAATAATGGTCTAGGGCAGTTTTTTATGGTTTGGACTAGGCCCCTTAATTCCAGTGAAGGGAAATCTTAACGCTACAGCATACAATTACATTCTAGATGATTCTGTTTCCAAATGTGTGGCAACAGTTTGGGGAAGGCCCTTTCCTGTTTCAGCATGACAATGCCCCCATGCACAAAGTGAGGTCCATACAGAAATGGTTTGTTGAGGTCGTTATGGAAGAACTTGACTGGCCTGCACAGAGCCCTGACCTAAACCCCATCGAACACCTTTGTGATGAATTGGAAGACCAACTGCGAGCCAGGCCTAATCGCCCAACATCAGTGCCTGACCGACCTCACTAATGCTCTTGTGGCTGAATGGAAGCAAGTCCCCGCAGCAATGTTCAACTCCAACCATAGAATTGAACAGGGAAGTTCAGACAAATATATACTTCACTAAATTCTTTAGGGCATTAATGTAGATAATCTACCCAATGATCAAAATAGCAATAGTTTGTTCTATGATTAGAAAATGTGATTGTTCCAGTCTTCATCATTTGTGATACACAAATCATAACGGCCTAATATAGTCTAACTGTCCTTCAACCAGCCTTCCACCTCAGTAGCAGCTCCATTAATAATTTGTGCAGTAAAAGATAGCGTGCCTCTCTTAGTTTGTGGGAGTTATTGGCACAATGTTTCTCACCATATTTGTGCCAAGCAGTGATATGGACATAAATTATTTCTTATCTCTTCCGCAATCCATTTTTCAAAGGGTTCACCATGTTTGAAGGGTAGCAGCGCAAACAGCCAACTCAAGATAATACTAGGCCCTATTAGCCTTCAAGAGATTCCACTTAAAGATTTTAAATGAAATGCTATTTCAAACAATGGAATAACCCTCGTTAAAATGGTCAGTCCTTAGGCCTACCTCATCAACCACTAAAACCAAATGAAGGTTATATGCAATGTCTTGCTTGTTTCAAATGCCTATGAATGGTTGCCGGGATAGCCAATCAACACTGAAGGTCTTTGGACTTTTTCTAGGAAGGTTGTGTGGAGGGCACTTAGTCTTTTGGGTCATTCCACAAAAAGTGTGCCTTTTGCATCCCTTTGATATTTTAGGGAGAAGTTGTGCACCAATATTGCATTTTAAAAGCCTGTTCTAATAAAAAAAAGGCCCTTTACATTTACATTACATTTAAGTCATTTAGCAGACGCTCTTATCCAGAGCGACTTACAAATTGGTGCATTCACCTTATGATATCCAGTGGAACAACCACTTTACAATAGTGCATCTAACTCTTTTAAGGGGGGGGGGGGGGGGTTAGAAGGATTACTTTATCCTATCCTAGGTATTCCTTAAAGAGGTGGGGTTTCAGGTGTCTCCGGAAGGTGGTGATTGACTCCGCTGACCTGGCGTCGTGAGGGAGTTTGTTCCACCATTGGGGTGCCAGAGCAGCGAACAGTTTTGACTGGGCTGAGCGGGAACTGTACTTCCTCAGAGGTAGGGAGGCGAGCAGGCCAGAGGTGGATGAACGCAGTGCCCTTGTTTGGGTGTAGGGCCTGATCAGAGCCTGAAGGTACGGAGGTGCCGTTCCCCTCACAGCTCCATAGGCAAGCACCATGGTCTTGTAGCGGATGCGAGTTTCAACTGGAAGCCAGTGGAGAGAGCGGAGGAGCGGGGTGACGTGAGAGAACTTGGGAAAGTTGAACACCAGACGGGCTGCGGCGTTCTGGATGAGTTGTAGGGGTTTACTGGCACAGGCAGGGAGCCCAGCCAACAGCGAGTTGCAGTAATCCAGACGGGAGATGACAAGTGCCTGGATTAGGACCTGCACCGCTTCCTGCGTGAGGCAGGGTCGTACTCTGCGAATGTTGTAGAGCATGAACCTACAGGAACGGGTCACATTTAAAGCTGCATTAGGTAACTATTAGGGCAACCTGACTAAATTCACATAGAAATATGCGTTATAGATCTGTCATTCTCATTGAAAGCATATTTAAGAAGCGGTAGATCTGTTCTATGTGTACTATTTCTATGCTTCCCGTGCTTAAGTTTCGTTTTTGCACCTCTTACTTTCAGTTTTGTATACCAGCTTCAAACAGCTGGAGAAAAAAATATCGTTATTGAAAAAAAAATTCACCACGGTTAAGATGGTACAATGATTCTCTACACTTGCTTATTTTGTTAAATAAACTGGAATTAGGCAAACTATTAGAATTTTAGCAACCAGGAAATGGCGGAGGGATTTGTGCATATTGCACTTTTAATATAGACCACATAGACAATTCAATAAATTAGATTCATTTTTGTATATTAATAAAAACTTGTGCCAAAAATTCAGCATTTGAACATGTCCCTCCAGATTTTAACCCAGTTAACCACAACATTTCTCCAAGTTTTCACCATCACTGTAAAGCCCTAGTTAATTTGTTGCGTTGACAAAATAATTTCTGAAGATGATTATTTAGTGATACATTTACGTCTAAGATGTGATTAGTGATACATTTACGTCTATCAGTCATTTTAATTAAGGTCAACACTGTTACGTGAACTGAACTCTCGATTTAAAATGGTGAAACTATTCCTTAAAAAAAGTCTAAAGAAACATTGAACATCTAATAATAAAACCATAATGTGAAGCAGGTGAGCTGCTTCTTCTCTTTTTGGCCATGTTCTGGTGTTTTGTGGTGGATAAGTGAGTGGGTCGAGAATAACACATCAACCCTGTTACCCATAGATAGACAGGCGAGAAATGTTTTAACACATTTTTTTTGTGATGCTTGCATTCAATTGCCACTCCCTGTTACACACAACAAGCTTCCATTCCCCCTGTCACAAGAGGATTCATGTCTGATTTAAGATGATACGGTCAATCCTCTTACTTTATTTGGCACAGGTTCCTACTATAGTCATTTTTTTATTTAACCTCTTGAGGTGGGAAAACCTGTTTTTTATGAAGTTGACCATGTGCTCTTTATGATAGAATGTAAAAATGATGTGAAATCAAAGTTATTTTTGACCAAGTTACACTACCCAAAAGGCATCTGTCACGCCCTGACCGCAGAGAGCCTTTTTATTTCTCGATTTTGTTAGGTCAGGGTGTGGTTTGGGTGGGCATTCTATGTTCTATATTTCTTTGTTTTTGGCCGAGTGTGGTTCCCAATCAGAGGCAGCTGTCTATCATTGTCTCTGATTGGGAATCATACTTAGGCAGCCTTTTTTGCCACCTTAGTTGTGGGATCTTGTCTTCGTTTAAATGCATGTTAGCCTTACGGAGCTTCACGTTCGTTTTTGTTGTTAATTGTTTTGTTGGCGACATATAAAAAATAAAGAAAAAAGTAAGGTTCACCACGCTGCACATTGGTCCGGTCATTTTCAAGACGACGCTCGTGACAGCATCGAATTGGAACACCCTTTTACTGTCAATCGTGGTGGGCCCACCAAGCATCTCCATAACGTCTGGCCTTTGCTTGTCCAACTAAAATATAGGCTAGCCCTGGCTGTAATACAGTATGCTTCAAACTCATGGACTGCATCCATTTGGTTAAAACAGGAATTAAAGGGATTAAAGGGATTAAAGGGAACATTTACATATGTAAAATCACTCAACTATCCCTTTAAGGACTGTGTCTTAAAATCAGACATCTTTAATGCTGTTCAATGCGCACGCTGCTAGTGTCATAAATGTTGTCTTGGGGGTGTTCAAGAAAGAACAACTAAATGTATTGTCCCTACTTGAGCGCCTCTCCAACCACCAACAAACATCAAACTGGCTTTGTAAAGAGTTAATATCCGCTTGCAAAGAATAAATCCTCTGATCTCCCGGCCCCTATTGATTTTTGTTCCGTGTGATGTGAAACCAGCAATCAGCACTGCAGTTTCAAATAGCCCTGAAACCAGAGCCAAGCGGTTGATGAGTCGTCGACATATTTCAATTAGCGAGCCACCCTGGCCGATCTGTCCCCCGGGACAGTCACACCTCATACCAACTACACACTAGAAGGAGTTTGGTAATAATTGGTAAAATGATACCTGTGTTTTTATTTATACATTTAAAATTGTAGTAATTTAGCACACACTCTTAGCCAGAGTGACTTACAATTAGTGCTTTCACCTTAAGATACTTGGGTGAGACAACCACATATCACAGTCATAGAAAACACATATTCCCTCAACAAAGTAACATCAGTGCAATTAGGAAGATACCACATATATTTTGGGGGGATTAATTTAAGATAGTCTTTGAAGAGGTAGCCCACTGGGCACACACTGGTTGAATTAACGTTGATTCCATGTAATTTCAAAGAAATTACATGGCGGCAATTTCAAAGAAATTACATTGAACCAACGTGGAATAGATGTTGAATTGAAGTCAGTGTCCAGTGGGGTTTCAGATGTTTTCGGAAGATGGGCAGGGACTCAGATTTGGGTGTAGGGCTTGAGCTTAGCCTGAAGGTAGGGAAAGGCAGTTCCCCTTGCTGCTCAGTAGGCAAGCACCGTGGTCTTATAGTGGTTGGGCACTTCGACTGTTGTTTTCAAAACAATGCTATAAGATAAATTTAATTGTGAAAAGATGGAGGAATGGTTGCTTTTTGGCAGTGCGGGATCCTTTTTAATCCACATTCATTACAAAGTAGGTTAAGAAGAGACTCTGAAAACTCTGAAAAAGACTCTGAAAACACGTTTATACCATTAACAGACAGACATTTTGCCTGTAAAAAAAAACCAGATAATTTTTTGGGGGGGGAGTCTAATTCATGCAGTCCCATTTTTACCACTTTCTTGCCGGGTAAGCTTTTTATTTCAGCCCGGCACATGCCGGCAAGTTTAAGCGTGGGAGTAGATAAGGGCTGATGTGGGTGGATGTCTATTTTAATAAATCCATTGAATGCACCATCACTAAGAAATTCCTTATTAATTCATTTTAGGCAGGTCCCCTGGAAACATTATATGACTAATAAAATGCAATTTCAAAATAATATAATATTTTGAGTGTAACTATCTTTTTTATTTTACTAGGCAAGTCAGTTAAGAACAAATTCTTATTTTCAACAACAGCCTAGGATCAGTGGGTTAACTGCCTTTTTCAGGGGAAGAACGACAGACTTGTGCCTTGTCAGCTCGGGGATTTGAACTTGCAACCTTTCGGTTACTAACCCAATGCTCTAACAACTAGGCTACCCTGCCGCCCCATTCTTACAGCCGATAGGCTACATGGCTGCGCTAAGCACATTAAATCAATTGTTATTTTGTTTTTAAACAGACAAGACACACTAAAGGAAACCCTGTTCGTAGTCAATTGTCATACAAAAGTGAATTAAATAGTTCATCATTCTTCAACCTCAAATGAAGGGGATGATTACGCAATCATTGCAAGAGTCTGATTTCATTGGTAGCAACTCGCGGCTCAGACACTTCATTCAGGATAAGTTAAGTTATCCTAGCCTGGGTAACAGTCTCTTCAGCTAATCTACTCCCTGTACTCCATGTCATGTGCCATCTTCTAATATAAACATTGTATCATTAATGAGCTCAAGGAACAGAGATTTGAATCCTGATTCGACGACCCTCACAGCTATCCTCCAATCACAACGAATATGCAAATATTGGAACTCTATCACTTTTTTCTCTCCACAGAACACATTGGTATCCGATTGCTAAGCAACCTCTTTCTGTTTGTCCAAATGAAACCAGTCTATCAAAAGTTGCTAGCTCACATCTAAATACATACTGCAATTCCAACCACAAAACGTCTTAGTTTTGATTAGTTTAAGGCTCAAAATACAACAACTTGCATAGCTAACAGCTAAATGTTATAAGTGTAATTTTGCGCTACATGACCAAAAGTATGTGGACACCTGCTCGTTGAACATCTCATTCCAAAATAATGCGCATTAGTATGGAGTTGGTCCCCCCTTTGCTGCTATAACAGCTTCCACTCTTCTGGGAGGGCTTTACACTAGATGTAGATTTTAGCGGTTATGATATAAAGGTTTGGCTGCGGGGACTTGCTTCCATTCAGCCACAAGAGCATTAGTAAGGTCGGGCACTGATGTTGGGCGATTAGGCCTGGATCGCAGTCAGTGTTCCAATTCATCAAAAAGGTGTTTGATGGGGATGAGGTCAGGGCTCTGTGAAGGCCAGTCAAATTCTTCCACACCGATCTCGACAAACCATTTCTTTATGGACCTCGCTTTGTGCAAAGGGGCATTGGAGCGGCAGCCTAGTGATTAGAGCGTTGGGCCAGTAACCAAAAGGTTGCTAGATTGAATCCCCGAGCTGACAAGGTAAACATCTGTTGTTCTGCCCCTGAACAAGGCAGTTAACCCACTGTTCCTAGGCTGTCATTGTAAATAAGAATTTGTTCTTAACTGACATGCCTAGTAAAATAAAAATGTACATTTACCTGACTAAAAGGTGAGTCACATTCACATGACTGGTTATCCTGAGTTGAACTCAGAGTTGACCAAAGTTCCCATGCTAACTCCTGAAACCTGAGTCATAGGACAGCACTCAGGTTGATTTGACAAATGCAATGTTGCAAAAAAAACATTGCGAAATGTGTAATGGAAACGGGAGAATATTTCTAAAGATCAACAGCATTTTTATTGCGACAAACGGTCGCAATAAAAACATTGTTTTTCAAATAAATTATGATTTTGAAGGTACGTGGGGCACATGATTTTATCAAGTAACTATAAAGCCCCACTCCACATATAATTCAAAATGCCTACTTCTTGCAAAATGCTTTTTTTCAACTGTAAACATAATGTTTCTTTGCAGAAAAAGGATTGTCCTGACTTTTGAATTTCTTCACATTGCTTTTTCTTGATGACTGTCAAGTTTCACCATCCAATTATGTCAGATGTACAGGAGTGCAAGTTCCACCATGGTAGGGACCATGGCGATACGTTTGCACATGAAAATGATTAGAATATGGCAAATATTACTAAATTATTGCATTCTATCCATGCTGGCATTCACGGGCTACTTGAAACATGAAACAGTTAGGCGAGGGCATACAGGTTGTATGCAAATTATTAATGCACAATTTGCCTAAATGGGTAAAGGAAACACTTCAACCACTGAATGGTCAAACCCGGGAAACTACAAAACAGGCACTAAAGCACAGACAGGAGCAAGGGAAAAATGCTGGTAGGTATGAACAAACGAAGCGAACTGGCAACAAACAAACAGAGAACACAGGTGTAAATACACAGGGGATAACGGCGAAGATGGGCAACACCTGGAGGGGGGTGGAGACAAGCACAAAGACAGGTGAAACAGAACAAATATGCCTAATCTTGTATATTAACGTACATTTAGCGTGGGTGCTGTGTTTGCTGTCAAGTTCAGTTGCTCACCCTGAAAGTAGTCTATGGGCAAGGAGAAACTGTAATTCATGGTAAGGTTTTCTTTAAACAGCCACTCTAGCCACTACCAGCAAAAAATCAATGGGAGTGATGGGGGCATACGATGCCTGTTAAATCAGGCACCCCATCATTCGTTCATTTATAACAATAAATAAGTAATATTGACAGTAATAAAAGATATGAATCTGAACTCATTGTGTTTATTTATTTATAACTCTCGTACACAGACGCTGACGCACACACACAATGTACACACACACACGCTCGCACGCACTACGCGCAGACAACACACACAGTAAGGTACCACGACAGTGAGTGCTGTATTGGGTTTTCTCCAGGAAGTGCGTCTCCTTCAAAGCTCTGGTCAGATGAAAGGTGAAGAGCTGTATCGATCAGCCAGTGGGGACGGGGACGTTGAGGATATGAGGGGGAGCAGCGTCTGCGGTGAGCCTGATGCAGGGCTACCATCCAGCCAAGGACCGGGAGGCCAGAGGCGAAGGTGGGGATGCAGGCGGTGGGGGTTAGGGAGCTGTCACTTAGCTCCCATGGCTCCCTTGTGACTCACCGGTAACCACCTCAGCCCCCGTTGCATTCTTCTCCACGGTGTGCAGTCTACTGTTGTTGATGAGGACTGTCAGAGCCATGCAACATGGCTCAGGGTCAGTAAGGGGGCTGACCCCAAGGCTGCCTCGCATCCATATTTACACACCTGCACTACCGTTCAAAAGTTTGGGGTCACTTAGAAATGTCCTTGTTTTCCATGAAAGCATACATGAAATGAGTTGCAAAATGAGAAGGAAACATAGTCAATATGTTGACAAGGTTATAAATAAGGATTTTTTATTTTAAATAATAATTGCGTCCTTAAAACTTTGCTTTCGTCAAAGAATCCTCCATTTGCAGCAATTACAGGCTTGCAGACCTTTGGCATTCGAGTTGTCAATTTGTTGGGGTAGTCTGAAGAGATTTCACCCCATGCTTCGTGAAGCACCTCCCACAAATTGGATTGGCTTGATGGGCACTTCTTACGTACCACACGGTCAAGCTGCTCCCAAACCAGCTCAATAGGGTTGAGATCTGGTGACTGTGCTGGCCACTCCATTATAAACAGAATACCAGCTGACCACTTCTTCCCTAAATAGTTATTGCATAGTTTGGAGCTGTGACTTGTGTCATTGTCCTGTTGTAGGAGGAAATTGGCTCCAACTAAACGTTGTTGCAAAATGGAGTTATAGCCTTCCTTCTTCAAGATCCATTTTACCCTGTTCCCACTTTACCACCAGCAAAGCACCCCCAGAACATCACATTGCTTCAACCATGCTTGACAGATGGCGTGAAGCACTCCTCCAGTATCTTTTCATTTTTTCTGTGTCTCACGAATGTTCTTCTTTGTGAACACCTCAAACTTAGATTCGTCCGTCCATAACACTTTTTTCCAATCTTCCTCTGTCCAGTGTCTGTGTTCTTTTGCCCATCTTAATATTTTATTTTTATTAGCCAGTCTGAGATATGGCTTTTTCTTTGCAACTCTGCCTAGAAGGCCAACATCCCGGAGTCGCCTCTTCACTGATAACGTTGAGACTGGTGTTTTGCGGGTACTATTTAATGAAGCTGCCAGTTGAGGACTTGTGAGGCGTCTGTTTCTCAAACTAAACACTCTAACGTACTTGTCCACTAGCTCAGTTGTGCACCGGGGCCTCCCACTCCTCTTTCTATTCTAGTTAGAGCCAGTTTGGGAATAGGGAGTAGGAGGGAGTAGTACACAGCGTTGTACGAGATCTTCAGTTTCTTGATAATGTTTTGCATGGAATAGCCTTCATTTCTCAGAACAAGAATAGACTGACGTGTTTCAGAAGAAAGTTCTTTGTTTCTGGCCATTTTGAGCCTGTAATCGAACCCACAAATGCTGATGCTCCAGATACTCAACTAGTCTAAAGAAGGCCAGTTGTCACGTTCTGACCTTAGTTCCTTTTTTATGTCTTTATTTTAGTTTGGTCAGAGTGTGAGTTGGGGTGGGCATTCTAGGTTGTTTTTCTATGTTTTTTTCTATGGTTATATTTCTATGTGTTTGGCCTAGTATGGTTCTAAATCAGAGGCAGGTGTCAGTCGTTGTCTCTGATTGGGAGCCATATTTAGGTAGCCTGTTTTCCTTTGTGTTTTGTGAGTGGTTGTTTCCTGTGTCTGTGTTTTCACCATACGGGACTGTTTCGTTTTCGTTTTGTATCATTCACGTTGTTATTTTTGTATTCTTAGTGTTCAGTTATTAATTGAATATGGACACTTACCACGCTGCGCTTTGGTCCTCACGTCATTCCAATGACAAGCGTTACACCAGTTTTATTGCTTCTTTAATCAGGACAACAGTTTTCAGCTGTGCTAAAATAATTGTAAAAATATTTTCTAATGATCAATTAGCCTTTTAAAATTATAAACTTGGATTAGCTAACACAACATGCCATTGGAACACAGGAGTGATGGTTGCTGATAATGGGCCTCTGTACGCCTATGTAGATATTCCATAAAAAATCTGCCGTTTCCAGCTACAATAGTCATTTACAACATTAACAATGTCTACACGGTACACTTTCCGATCAATTTGATGTAATTTTAATGGACCAAAAAAATGCTTTTCTTTCAAAAGCAAGGACATTTCTAAGTGACCCCAAACTTTTAAATAGGCTACACATAAAAACATACACACACCACACAAATCAAATCAAATGTTATTGGTCGCATACAAATATTGGTGTTGCGGGTGTAGCGAAATGCTTGTGTTCCTATGTAAAGTTCGTTGTATTGATGAGACCATGGCGCAGCGTGGCATGGGTACATACTTCTTTTAATGAAGAATAAACACTGAACAAACTAAACAAAATAACAAAACGAACGTGAAGCTATATACAACGAGAGCTGACAGGTAACTACACATAGACAAGAACCCACAAAACCAAAATGGAAAATGACAACCTAATAAATAGGATCCCCAATCAGAGACAACGATAAACAGCTGCCTCTGATTGGGAACCAATTCAGGTCACCATAGACCTACAATATGCCTAGACTACAAACACCCCTAAACATACAAAAACCCTAGACAAGACAAACAAGCATACCCACCCTCGTCACACCTTGACCTAACCAAAATAATAAAGAAAACAGAGAATACTAAGGTCAGGGCGTGACATCCTAGCTCCAACAGTGCAGTAATATCTAACCATATACAACAATACACACAAATCTAAATGTAAATGAATGGAAGTGAGAAATACAGAAATATTAGGACAAGCAATTTCGGAGTCTGGAGTATACAGTATATACCGTGCATTTGGAAAGTATTCAGACCCCTTCCCTTTTTCCACATTATGTAACATTACAGCCTCATTCTAAAATTGAATAAATTATGTTTTCCCTCATCAATCCACACACAATACCCCATAATTAAAAAAAGCGAAAACAGACTTTAAGAAATGTTTGCAAATGTATTAAAAGTAAAAACATAAATAGCTTATTTACATAAGTGTTCATACCATTTGCTATGAGATTCGAAATTGAGTTCAGGTGCATCCTGTTTCCATTAATCATCCTTGAGATGTTTCTACAACTTGATTGGAGTCCACCTGTGGTCAATTCCATTGATTGGACATGATTTGGAAAGGCACACTCCTGTCTATATACAGTGGGGCAAAAAAGTATTTAGTCAGCAACCAATTGTGCAAGTTCTCCCACTTAAAAAGATGAGAGAGGCCTGTAATTTTCATCATAGGTACACTTCAACTATGACAGACAAAATGAGAAAAGAAAATCCAGAAAATCACATTGTAGGATTTTTAATGAATTTATTTGCAAATTATGGTGGAAAATAAGTATTTGGTCACCTACAAACAAGCAAGATTTCTGGCTCTCACAGACCTGTAACTTCTTCTTTAAGAGGCTCCTCTGTCCTCCACTCATTAGTACACAGAGATCCTTGATGAAAACCTGCTCCAGAGCGCTCAGTACCTCAGACTGGGGTGAAGGTTTACATTCCAAAAGGACAATGACCCTAAGCACACAGCCAAGCCAACACAGGAGTGGATATGGGACAAGTCTCTGAATGTCCTTGAGTGGCCGATCGAACATCTCTGGAGAGACCTGAAAATAGCAGTGAGGCTCCCCATCCAACCTGACAGAGCTTGAGAGGATTTGCAGAAAACAATGGGAGAAACTCCCCAAATAAAGGTGTGCCAAGTTTGTAGCGTCATACCCTAGAAGACTTGAGGCTGTAATCGCTTCCAAAGGTGCTTCAACAAAGTACAGGGTAAAGGGTCTGTATAGTTATGTAAATGTGATATATATTTTTTAATTTGCAAACATTTCTAAAAACCTGTTTTTGCTTTGTCATTATTGGGTATTGTGTGTAGATAGATGACAAAAAACAACATTTAATCAATTTTAGAATAAGGCTGTAACTTAACAAAATGTGGAAAAAGTCAAGGGGTCTGAATACTTTCCGAATGCACCGTATATGTGATGGGATGTATGGACATTATGGACAGCATGTGGATAGAATATGTAGTATATCTGAAGAATACGTGGATAGAATAGTATATGTACAGAAATAGTTTAATAGGATGGCATTGACTACAATACAGCATATGAAATGGGTAAAACAGTATGTATACATTATTAAAGCGACCAGTGTTCCATTATTATAGTGACCAGTGTTCCATGTCTATGTACATAGGTGCAGGGATGAGTAACCCGGTGGTAGCCAGCTAGTGACAGTGACTAAGTTCAGAGTAGAGTACTGGGTGAAGGCCGGCTACTGATGGCCATTTAACAGTATGATGGCCTTGAGATAGAATCTGTTTTTAAGTCTCTCGGTCTCAGTTTTGATGTACTTGTACTGACCTCACCTTCTGGATGATAGTGGGGTGAACAGACCGTGGCTCAGGTGGCTGAGGTCCTTGATGATCCTCTTGGCCTTCTGTAAAAGGCCAATATCATCAGAAAATATGGGTGAACCAATATATCGATCGGGCTCTACTAGCTTGTTATCTAGCTAGTTAGCGCCAAATTACTTTCTACAATTTCTAGCTAGGTGGCTAGCAACATTAGCGAAGCTAGCTGCACAGTCACATTGGCTACTTAGCAACATTACATCATTTCTCAATTCTGGAGGCAGTGGATATGCAATTTCAGCTAGCCCACCAAGGCCAGCCCAACCCGGGTTGACTTCAAAGTTACCAAGTCTTTATTCATTCCACAGACAACCTGAGCTTAGCGGGCTAACACAGTATTGAGTCACACAATCACACATGTGTATGGTTTCATTGTGTATGGTCATCAAAATATTGTACTTTAGTATATTTTGTACTGTATAACGGTTTAATGTTTATGTTTTTTACTCAGGTCTCATTCGAAAAAAGAGATCAATATGATATCCTGAATAAAACATAAGCTTAAAAAAAATTGTATCTGTGTTACCAAAAAAACATACTGTTCAATAATAAGGAATTTCCCTCTGAGGTACCTCTGGTAGCTTCACACTATACTGGGTATATTCGTTTTTCTCTCAGAGAAGTTCACTGTTAGTTAAAGATCCTCCTCATAAATAGTCCAAAGCTGGAGAGACAGCATAATCCTTCTCTCTTCTCTACTCCTGCATCCCCTGCAGTTTCCTGACTCATGTTTGGTCATTCCTAGCCCTACCTTCCTGTATTAAAAGACACAGACTGAGCCTTTTCACTGTACAGCCAAGTGCTAAACAGGGGGGGGGGGGGGCTGAATTGGTCGGGTCACACAGGGGTCAGGTATAAACTAACCAAGGAACGTTCTTCTGAGGAAATCGGAAAACGCACACTTCTGCAGGCTGGAAGAACAAAACATGTGAGTCCCAAATGGTACCTTATTCCCTATATAGTGTAATGCACTATGTAAGGAATAGGGTGCCATTTGCGACACAGACTGAGAAAGTCTATTGCTCTAATGCAATATATGTATTACAGTAATTAGCTAAGCTGCCTTTACCAGGGTTTCTCATAAACCAAAAAACAACCACAGTGAACTAGGGCAACACTAGCTGCAGTAACCCATGGGGAGGTGGTCAAACTCGGACATTCAGAGAGGGGGCATATTATTGTGGCCATTGTGGCACAAAATCAAAGGTCTGACTGCACGGAGATGCTTGGGAATATGGTCACTGCGGGGGACCATGTGTGGGTGTTTCAGGGGAAGGGGGTATATCTGTCCTCCATCATCTAGGACGTTACAATGTGTAATGAAATCTCCACCATTTCTGACCATTTTGTTGCTCAGTCTTGCAGGCCTTCTCATACAGCTGCAACTGTATATGCATTCGTAAATCAAGACCTTTCTTGAGTTGGGCTCTGGGATGGAACAACTGTTGAGAATCTGAGTATGTGGTTGTTGTGGGGGAAAGGGGTTGAGTGTGTATGAGTGTGTGTGAGTGAGTGTGCGTGTTTGTGTGCGTGCGTGTGTGCGTGCTTGCGTGCATCCCAACACTGTTGGGAGGGAGTAAAATATGTTAGGGACAATATAGGATGAATCACAATAATTGCTTGTCATAATGTAATTTTGGTAATAGCGAGACTCGTGAGAGGTAAAAATCCATTGCATAATTGTCTACATTACAACAAATATTAAAAGCTAATTATGATAAATATATATATATATATACAGTTGAAGTCGGAAGTTTACATACACTTAGGTTGGAGTCATTAAAACTAATTTTTCAACCACTCCACAAATTTCTTGTTCACAGCTAAAGTTTTGGCAAGTTGGTTAGGACATCTACTCTGTGCATGACACATGTAATTTTTCCAACAATTGTTTACAGACAGATTATTTCACTTATAATTCACTGTATCTCAATTCCAGTGGGTCAGAAGTTTACATACACTAAGTTGACTGTGCCTTTAAACAGCTTGGAAAATTCCAGAAAATGATGTCATGGCTTCAGAAGCTTCTGATAGGTTAATTGACATAATTTGAGTCAATTGGAGGTGTTTCTGTGGATGTATTTCAAGGCCTACCTTCAAACTCAGTGCCTCTTTGCTTGACATCATGGGAAAATCAAAAGAAATCAGCCAAGACCTCAGAAATAGAATTGTAGACCTCCACAGGTCTTGTTCATCCTTGGGAGCAATTTCCAAACGCATGAAGGTACCACTTTCATCTGTACAAACAATAGTACGCAAGTATAAACACCATGGGACCATGCAGCCGTCATACTGCTCAGGAAGGAGACGCGTTCTGGAATTATGATACAGGGAATTATAAGTTTTCTGTCTGTAAACAATTGTTGGAAAAATTACTTGTGTCATGCACAATGTAGATGTCCTAACCGACATGCCAAAACTATAGTTTGCTAACAAGGCATTTGTGGAGTGGTTGAAAAACGAGTTTTAATGACTCCAACCTAAGTGTATGTAAACTTCCTACTTCAACTGTATATGTGTATATGCATGAATGTTTATGTATATATATGGGTATGTGTATGTATGTATGTAGATAGATAGATATATATATATATTTACCCCAAAAATATATAGGGGATTGGAAATGATGCAGACAATTACATTAATGGAAGCAACAATTTATCCGCAATATTAAAGCTGATCCACCCCCTGAAAAAAAATACATATACATATATATAATAAATAAAAAACTAGGGTCAATCGCAATTGAAAGAGCTCTGTGCTGAATCTGTATATTTGTAAAATACACCTGAAATCCCATGGTTTTGAGTTAACATCATGGCCATGTATCCTGCTCTTTATATAAAATGAGGAGATATTCTGGGAGTCCAGGTATTATTTTATCATTTTTAATAAATTATCTCTAAGTGGAATTGACCCTCTTTGGGTCCTGTGTGGCTCAGTTGGTAGAGCATGGCGCCTGCCACGTCAGGGTCATAGGTTCAATTCCTGCAGCAGCCATTTATACAAAAATATTTGCATGCACTGCTGTCGCTTTGATAACAGCGTCTTCTAAATGACATATATCTTCAGTTCCTGTTAAGCTGTTTCTGTGTGGGATAGGCTAACAACATAAACACACACACCACCTCAAGGAGAAACTCAACTAAAAGTCAGGATGCTGTCCAAACAGTTGTTTAGTCTGCCCAGAGCGGAGCAACCCATTGCCGCTTGTTTTTATTGGCTGCCCTGAATCCCCGTCTTTCCCGTAACCGTAAGGGCTCCGTCATGTGGGTCGGCTCTTTCCATCCCACACGACAGCACAGAGATGGGGCGGCAGCAGTGGAAGGGGGGATGGAGGGCCACAGCTGCCAGACCCATGGGGACTGACCGAGCCCTGGCCGGTCCTATAAACATGATGCAGTGTGGCCATCAGGGACTCATCTTGAAAAACGTCTCTCTGGAAAAAGTCTGCAACAGAGTGACTCACCCTCTGAAGAGGGGAGAGACTGTGAGGGGGAACCGTCCCAAACATTTCCAGACAATCCAAAATAGACACGGTTTGTCCCTGACTGATGGTAACCAAATGTCGAATTAAGGGGAGCGTTTTGCTGCTGAAATGTCTTACATTGCCGGGGCAGAAAATCAAAGCTACTTTATGAGCTACATCACATGACCAGATTCAATAAATGTGTAATGAACATGTTTATTCAGCATTTAAGTACACTGTGAGTTGGTCAGGGGACGGGATGGGATTTCATTGGAATGTGTGTAGGTGAGGGTTCTTGTGTGAGTATGCGCCTGTGTGTTTGTAAGAAGAAGGAGAATTCGTGCCCATCACTCCTCTCAAAAATAATATTGACAACTGGCTGCCAGTCATAACCGGCTGCCAGACATCCATGAACACCAACTAATGGAGCTAAAAACACATAGCTAATTCTGTACACTAGTGAGAGAAGGTCAGTGGGAAGAAAGGGCCCAAAACAGCACGTGGAATCCCAAAAAGACAAGATGCCAGCCAGTATGATGCAGACACTTTAGTGAACTAGTCACAAAGATATTTACAAAATCTATAAAGGTAGGCGCAGATCAGCATATTATGTTACAGCAGGTAGCCTTTTCTGTAGGCTGCTTGGTACACAGAGCCAGACGTCAGCCTTGCTAACTCCAGCCAATATATGTCAGGTGTGAGTTAAGGACCTTGGTTCTCCCTGCGGTAAGCGGGGAGTGGTCCAGGAATGCTCGGCGGGGCCGCTGCCTTGGCAGGTATATGAAGTGTGGATCACACATGGGCGGTGTGGGGGTGATTAATGCGCGAGGGAAAGCACTGAAAAGAAAACAACGCCATAAATCAGCCCGCCCAGCAGTCATGCTAATTGTAATTGAAATGAATGTCTGCCGCCCGGTGCCGGGACTTGCAATTGGTATTGACCAAAAAAGGTCCACCGGTGGTCATGGGAAATGAAACAGTGACTGTGTCTCAAATTGCAAGCTGTTTCCTAAAGTGCGTTGAGAAAGACGACCCATGCCTTGCAGTCTTCAAATCTGACTGCCTTATTAAAATTAAAACCAAAAAGGGATTAACTTTTTTTTTTAAATCCTACAGATCTACACAACCTACTCCACACTTTAAAAGTGAAAGAAAATTATAGAAAATATCACACATTGATAAAAAAAAATAAAAAAAAACAAGATATGTTGATTGCGTATGCCTTCACATCCCAGAGTTAATATTTGATGGAAACATCTTTGGCAGCCCTTACAGCTGTGAATAATTTTGAATAAGATTCTCTCAACTTTGCACAACTCTTAGAGTAACATATATCCACTGTTTTTGTCAAAATTGCTCAAGTTCAGTACATTTGGTTGGGAATCATTGATGGACATTAATATTCAAACCTTGTCTCTGATTTTCAAGCCAATTTAAGTCAGGACTGGGACTGGGCAACACAGGAACACTCAACACCTCTTGTCTTTGGCATTAATTTGTGTTATTGTCCCGCTAAAAAAATAAAACTCTGTCCCAGGGTTAGGTTTTCAGAAGACTGAGACCGGTTTTCCTCTAACTTTTTACCTGGGCTTTGCTCCTTTTATGTTTATGTTGATCCTGACAAACTCCCCAGTCCCTGCCGGTGACAAGCATACACAAGCCTATGGGTCCGTAAGCTTCAACCCCACAGTACACACACACACTTACACACACCAGCTGATTAATGGACTGCTGAATGTTTTTTCTCTCTCTTGCTTTGTGTGTTATTTTCCATATTATCTCTATCTCTGATAAGCTACCCAGGAAAGGGCTGAAAATAGCCCATATTAATATATGGAGCCTTAGAAATAAGGTTCATGAAATCGATAACTTTCAGATAACATTCATATATTAGCCATTTCTGAGACTCCCTTAGTGTCACGCCCTGACCGTAGAGAGCCTTTTTTATGTCTCTATTTGGTTTGGTCAGGGTGTGATTTGGGTGGGCATTCTATGTTCTTTATTTCTATGATTTGTGTTTCTATGTTTTGGCCGGGTATGGTTCTCAATCAGGGACAGCTGTCTATCGTTGTCTGTGATTGGGAATCATACTTAGGCAGCCTGTTTTGCCACCTTAGGTTGTGGGATGTTGTTTTTGTTAGCTCTGTGTAGCCTTCAAGACTTTACGGTCGTTGTTCTTTTGTTCTTTTGTTGTTTTGTTTGGTGTTGGGTTTTTAATAAAGAAGCATGAACACGTACCACGCTGCACCTTGGTCTTCTTCCGATGAGCGTTACACTCATTCCTTTTATGATAGAGCAGTAGCAATAAAAGGATATAACATATATAGAAGATGACAGGAATGCTTATGGCAGAGGTGTTGCTGTATATATTCAGAGCCATATCATTGTGATGCTTAGAGAAGATCTCATGTCAAGTGTTACTGAAGTATTGTGGATGCAGGTTCACCAGCCTCTTCTAAAGCCTGTTATTTTGGGGTGTTGCTATGGGCCACCAAGTGCTAACAGTCAGTATCTAAATAATGTGTGTGAAATGTTTGATAGTGTATGTAATGTAAAAGAGAGGTCTACTTTCTGGGGGACCTGAATATTGACAGGTTTTCATCAGCTAGAGGAAGCTTCTAACCAGTGCCTGTAATCTGGTTCAGGTTATTAATCAACCTACCAGGGTGTTAAACAAACACTACAGGAACAAGATCATCCACATGTATTGGTCAAATTTTTACTAATACTCTAGAACTTTGTTCTAAAGCTGTATCCGTACTCATTGGATGCAGTGATCACAGTATAGTGGCTATATCCAGGAAAGCTAAAGTTCTAAACGCTGGGCCTAAAATAATGTATAAGAGATCATACAAAAGATGTTGCTGTACATTTTGTAAATGATAGTAACCAATCAATAATGACAAACCTCCTGGCATTGTCAACTTAGATGGAAAGCTACTGAGGATGGTTGCTGACTCTATAGTCACTCCTATCTGTCATATCTTTAAACTGAGCCTATACGACAGTGTTTGACCAATACGATGCTATTTCTCTGTAAACAAATGAACAACAAACATTCAGCATGCATATAGAGAAGCGCACTCAACATGTAATGCACTGATACAAATAACTGATGATAGGGTTAAAGAAATTGATAATAAGGAGATTGTGAGAGCTGTACTGTTAGATTTCAGTGCAGCCTTTGATATTATTGACCGTAACCTGTTGTTGAGAAAACGTATGTGATATGGCTTTTCAAACTCTGCCATATCGTGTATTCAGAGTTATTTATCTAATAGAACTCAGAGGGTTTTCTTTAATGGAAGCTTCTCTAATGTTAAACATGTAAAGTGTGGTGTACCGCAGGGTAGCTCTCTAGACCCTCTACTCCTTTCTATTTTTACCAATGACTTGCCACTGGCATTAAACAAAGCCTGTGTGTCCATATATGTTGATGATTCAACCCTACACCCGTCAGAAACCACAGCTAATGAAGTCACAGATACACTTAACAAAGAGTTGCAGTCAGTTTTGGAATGGGTGACCAGTAATAAACTGGTCCTGAACATCTCTAAACTAAGAGCGTTGTATTTTGTGCAAAACCATTCCCTAAGTTTTAGACCTCAGTTCAAACTGGTAATGAATGGTGTGACTGTTGAACAAGTTGAGGAGACTAAATCTGTCACGCTCGCTATCCTCAAACTCCCTGTCATAAATCGACCAAGGCGCAGCGTGCATGTAGTTCCACATCTTTTAATGAAAGTGAAACCGAAACAACCAAAAAAGTAAACAGCAAAGAACGTGACGCAACCGAGGTGCACACAAACACACACGGAAAATAATTACCCACAAAACACAGGTGGGAAAAGGATACCTAAGTATGGTTCTCAATCAGAGCCAATGATAGACAGCTGCCTCTGATTGAGAACCACACCCGGCCAAACACATAGAAATAGAAAATCATAGAACATAGATCATAGACTGCCCACCCAAATCACACCCTGACCAAACCAAAATAGAGACATAAAACGCTCTCTATGGTCAGGGCATGACCAAATTACTTGGTAGTACCTTAGATTGTAAACTGTCATGGTCAAAACATATAGATTCAATGGTTGTATAGATGGGGAGAGATCTGTCTGTGATAAAGCGATGCTCTGCTTTTCTTTTCTTTTTTTCATACCACACTCCACAAGCAAGTTTCAAGTTTTAATGCCACATGCACAAGTACAGTGAAATGCCTTTCTCAAAACCTAACAATGCAATAATCAATAACAATATATTCCTAGAAAAAACACATAAGAAATAAGAGTAGAATTTACCACAGATGGACTCCAATCAAGTTGTAAAAACATCTCAAGGACGATCAATGGAAACAGGATGCACCTGTGCTAAATTTTGAATCTCATTGCAAAGAGTCTGAATACTTATGTAAATAAGGTACTTCTTTTTTTCTTTAAGACATTTGCAAAACTGTTTAAAAAAAATCTGTTTCACTGTATCATTATGGGGTATTGTGTGCAGATTGATGAGAAAAAAATGGTATTTCATCCATTTTAGAATAAGGCTGTAACGCAACAAAATGTGGAAAAAGTCAAGGGGTCTGAATACTTTCCGAATGCACTGTACGTGGGTGAGGGCAGTGTGGAGAGCAATTGAGATTGCGTCATATATGGATCTGTTGAGGCTGTATGCAAATTGGAGTGGATCTAGGGTGGCTGGAATGGTGTAGTTAATTAATGTGTGCCATAACCAGCCTCTCAAAGCACTTGATTACAGAAATTAGTGCTACAGGGCAGTAATCATTGTGGCATGAAGCCTTAGAGTTCTTAGGAACAGGAATGATTGGAGTGATCTTAAAACATGTGGGGATTACAGGGACAAGGAGAGGTTGAAAATGACAGTGAATATGCCTGCCAGATGTTCTGCGCATGCTCTGAGAACGCGCCCTGGAATACCATTGGGCCCGAGGTGTTTATCTGATTAAAGATCCTTGTCACGTCGGCCTCGGAGAGCGAGATCACCCAGTCCTCTGGGTCTGAGACGGCCCTCACACCCAGCTTTGCATAAAACGCATTGAGTTTGTCTGGTAGAGAGGTATCAATGGGCAGATCAGGGTTGGGTCGTCCTTTGTAATCCGTAAATGACTGTAGCCCCTGCCACATGCGACGGGCATTGGAGTCTGTGTAATATGATTCCACCTTATTTCTATATTGTCCTTTTGCTTGTTTGATGACTCTGCGGAGGTCATAGCAGGCCTTCTTGTACTTATTCCTGGCTTTGGCCGTACAGTAGCATCAGGGTTGTCTGCAATAGTTCTGTGTTCAGTAGCCCTGCTCTTTAGTTTAGCGCCAAACTCTGTGTTAATCCAGGCCTTTTGATTGGGGAAGCAGCGAACCCTCACTGTGAGTACAACGTCTTCGATGCATTTTCTAATGAAGCCAGTGATGGAGGTGGTGAGCTCATCGATGGTATCAGCAGAGTCTCTAAACATAGTCCAATCAGCATTAGCAAAGCAGTACTGTAGCATACCCTCTGATGCTGGTGACCATTTCTCAATGGAGTGAATTACGGGTACTTCCCGTTTCAGCTTCTGCTTGTAAACAGGAAGAAAGAGTACGGAGTCATGATCTGATTAAATACAGAGTCATGCTTTGGACACAGGAGGCCCTTGTATGCTTGCTTGTGCGTAGAATAGCTGTGGTCTAGGACTTTATCGCTCCTAGTGGCATTGGAGACGTGTTGATGGAAATTAGGCATTACGTGTGTTAGGGATATCTAATTAAAATCACCGGAAAACAGAAAAGCAGCCTCTGGGTGTAGGGTTTCCTGCTTGTTTATAGCCTTGTACAGTTCGTTAAGCACCAGCTTGTTCTTTTTATTGTCTTGAGGTGGAATGTGTACAGCATTCACGATAACAGCTGAAAATTCCCTCGGGAGGTAGAAGAGTCGGCATTTGACCATCAGGTATTCCAAGATGGGTGAACAGTTGGTCGACACTTCCACCTCGCTGGAATTAGCACACCAGTTGGATTTGATGAAGAGGCAACCCCCCCCCCCCTCGATTTCCCAGACTCCAGTGTCCTGGAGAATGGAAAATCTATTGAGTTAGATAGCCATGAGGGGTATCTTGTCCGAGTGCCATGTTTCTGAAAAGCAAAGAATATTACAGTTCCAAGAGGCCAGTTGGTAGAAAAGTAAAGTCACTTGATAATAAGATGGATGATCTCCGATCGCAAATCCATCCATCTTATTATCAATTGACTTCACATTTGCCAGTAGAATGTACATTCGCCTGAATCTCACCAGGATCCCCCCTCTCTTACCTATGTAATGCCGTCGTTTCCTCTTGGGGAAAGTAACTGCTGATCTGATGTTCAAGAGTTTTTGTCGGTTGTAAGAAATAATAGTGAATACAATTTGTGAAAATAGAGTAAAAATAAACAACAAAATAATCACAAAATTGCAAAGTTGGGTCAGAGCTTGCAAAACGGTGGCCATCCAGTACGGCACCATCCTGTCCAAGTTCTGCAGGCCCTAGTTTTACCTTGATTAGTGTTCAGTCATATGGTCAAGTGCTGCAAAGAAGGACCTAGTTGAGCTACAGCTTGCCCAGAACAGAGTGGCACGTTTTGCTCTTCAATGTAATCAGAGGGCTAACATGCCACCAGGGGTCTCTTCACAGTCCCCAGGTCCAGAACAAATTCAAGGAAACTCACAGTATTATACAGAGCCATGATTGCATGGAAATCTATTCCATCTCATATGGCACAAGTGAACAGCAAACCTGGTTTCGAAAAACAAATATAGCAACATCTCACAGGCCCAACCCCCATGTGACCTACTTGTGTGTATGTACTGAACTGCATGTGTAGCTGATGCATACATACACGCACACACACACACACACACACACACACACACACACACTACATGTTATTTTTGGTGGTATTTTATTTGGATCCCCTGTTGCAAAAACAGCAACTAATCTTCTTGGGACATAATACAGAACATCAATTGACAAGAACAGCTCAAAGACAGAACTACATACACTACCGGTCAAACGTTTTAGAACACCTACTCATTCAAGGGTTTTTCTTTATTTTTTACTATTTTCTACATTGTAGAATAATAGCGGAGACATCAAAACTATGAAATAACACATATGGAATCATGTAGTAAGCAAAGAAGTGTTAAACAAATCAAAATATATTTAATATTTGAGATTCTTCAAAGTAGCCACCATTTGCCTTGAAGACAGCTTTGCACACTCTTGGCATTCTCCCACCAGCTTCACCTGGAATGCTTTCCAACAGTCTTGAAGGAGTTGCCACATATTCTGAGCACTTTTTGGATGCTTTTCCTTCACTCTGCGGTCCGACTCATCGCAAACCATCTCAATTGGGTTGAGGTCGGGGTGATTGTGGAGGCCAGGTCAACTGATGCAGCACTCCATCACTCTCCTTCTTGGTGAAATAGCCCTTACTCAGCCTGGAGGTGTGTTGCGTCATTGTTCTGTTGAAAAACAAATTATAGTCCCACTAAACACAAACCAGATGGGATGGCATATCATTGCAGATTGCTGTGGTAGCCAAGCTGGTTAAGTGTGCCTTGAATTCTAAATAAATCACAGACAGTGTCACCAGCAAAGCACCCCCACACCATAACACCTCCTCCTCCGTGCTTTACGGTGGGAAATACACTTGCGGAGATCATCCGTTCACCCACACCGTGTCTCACAAAGACACGACGGTTGGAACCAAAAATCTCAAATTTGGACTCCAGACCAAAGAACAGATTTCCACCGGTCTAATGTCCATTGTTCATGTTTCTTGGCCCAGTCAAGTCTCTTCTTCTTATTGGTGTCCTTTAGTAGTGGTTTCTTTGCAGCAATTCAACCATGAAGGTCTGATTCACGCAGTCTCCTCTGAACATGTCGAGATGTGTCTGTTACTTGAACTCTTTGAAGCATTTATTTGGGCTGCAATTTCTGAGGCTGGTAAGTCTGATGAACTTATCATCTGCAGCAGAGGTAACTCTGGGCCTCCAATTACTGTGGCGGTCCTCGTGAGATCCGGTTTCATCATAGCGCTTACTGGTTTTTGCGACTGACAATTTTCAAAGTTCATGAAATGTTCCGCATTCACTAACCTTAATGTCTTAAACCTGTTATGGCTGCACGCTGAATATTGAAAAAACTGGAAAATGTGTGCACATTTTCAAACGGCCTCCTAAGAAACTTTTTATTTTCCAATATGCATATATTTACTACTGTTGGATAGATAACAGTCTGTAGTTTCTAAAAAGGTTTGAATTGTTTCTCTAAGTCGAACAGAAATATTTTTACAGCCATTTTCCCAGCCGAATTGAGTTTTCCAAAATGCGATGTGTCTCTTTAAGACCTTCTCTATAAAAGGCCCTTTGACTTAGGACCATAGGGACACGTCATAGGCGTTCGTCAGACTGTAATGCGGAAGTGAGAATTGAAAGGAGTCGAATATCTCTTCCATGGACTGAATAACACACCTTCTTGTGAGACCTGCGCAGTTAAAAAAAAAATCCGGGCGCGAAGGATAATTTGTTCTCGGCTTCTGGAACAAGGTAGATAACGTTGAATATGATGCCTGACTACGATATTATTTGATACATGTCACAAAATCATCCTAAAGTATGTTTTTTCAATATACTTTAATTATATTATTGCAATTTATTCTGGACTTTAGATGTGAAACGACGGAAGAATTTTTTGAAGAAACGCTTTCTAGCGCAGCAATGCTATCGTGCCTGCTAACCAAAGAGGGAAATAATTTGTTCTGGAACCCAACTAAAGACTCTACTGGACATTGGACCCCGTTACAACATTCTGATGGAACATCAAGAAAGATAAGACCCAATTTGGGATGCTTTTTCATATATATGTCGAACTGTTGAATGCTAACTCTGCTAACTGTGCTAGGCTAGCGCTTGACTAGAATCAATGCTGCCTTATGCTAGCTTCTGTTGTTAGCTAATATAACGATATATTGTGTTTTCGCTGTAAAACACTTCAAAAATCGGAAATGTTGGCTTTATTCACACGATATCTGTCTTTCATTAGTCATCCACCATATGTTTTTCTGAAATGTTTTATGAGGTGTAATTAGTAGCCGACGTTGGTGTATGTATTTTCTCTGGCTACTCCCGGCTGGATTCAGACTCAAGCTATGTATTAGCATTTTTGGGTAGCATCAATGTAAAACTGATTTATAGCTAAAATATGCACTTTTTATGAACAAAACATAGATTTATTGTGTACATGTTATATGACTGTCATCTGAGGTAGTTTTTTCTGGGCTCTTTAGGTTGGTTTTAGTTTATTTCGGTTGGTTGTGCATGCTACTTCAATCATAATTCATACTTCATAATCATAATTCATACGTGTCTGTCCACTTTTGTATTTGGTGGTGAGCTAACATAAATATATGTGGTGTTTTCTCTGTAAAACATTAAAAAAATCGGACATGTTGGCTGGATTGACAAGATGTTTATCTTTCAAATGCTGTATTGGACTTGTTAATGTGTAAAAGTTAAATATTTTTAAAAAATTGATTTTGAATTTCGCGCCCTACAGGGGTGTCATTTTCGGTCCGATTTCGGGCTTGCACCCCAAACAGGTTAAAACTTCTTGACGCTGCGGATCCCGTTACCGGGATCATTTTTCTAAACAACCACTGAATTGCAGAGCGCCAAATTCAAAAATAATACTAAAAATATTTATAATCATGGAATCACAAGTGAAATATACCAAAACACAGCTTAGGTTGTTGTTAATCCACCTATCGTGTCAGATTTGGAAAATATGCTTTACAGCGAAAGCAATCCAAGCGTTTGTGAGTGTATCAGTCAATGCTAGAACAGTTAGCCTTATATTAGCTTGGTCACGAAAGTCAGAAAAGCAATAAAATTAATCGCTTACCTTTGATAATCTTCAGATGTTTGCACTCACGAGACTCCCAGTTACACAATAAATGTTATTTTTGTTCGATAAATGTTAGTTTTATAACAAAAAAACGCCATTTGGGTTGCGCGTTATGATCAGAAAACCACATGCTCATTCCGGTCCTGAAAGGCAGAAGAAAATTCTAAAAAGTATCAGATTCAAAAAATAATACTAAAAATATTTATAATCATGCATTCACAAGTGAAATATATCAAAACACAGCTTAGTTTGTTGTTAATCCACCTATCGTGTCAGATTTTGAAAATATGCTTTACAGCGAAAGCAATCCTAGCGTTTGTGAGTGTATCAGTCAATGCTAGAACAGTTAGCCTTAAATTAGCTTGGTCACAAAAGTCAGAAAAGCAATCAAATTAATCGCTTTCCTTTGATAATCTTCGAATGTTTGTACTCACGAGACACCCAGTTACACAATAAATGTTATTTTTGTTCGATAAATATTAGTTTTATAACAAAAAAACGCCATTTGTGTTGCGCGTTATGTTCAGAAAACCACAGCCTCGTTTCGTTTCTGAAAGTCAGACAAATTCCAAAAAGTATCCGTAATGTTCGTAGAAACATGTCAAACGTTTTTATAATCAATCCTCAGGTTGTTTTTAACATACATAATCGATAATATTTCAACCGGACGGTAACCTATTCAATAAAAGAGGGAAAGAAAATGTCGAAAATGCTACTAGAATCTGTTTTGTTATACTCACAGACAATATGTTGACAGTTTTGGAAACTTTGGAGTGTTTTCTATCCTAATCTGTAAATTATATGCATATTCTACGATCTGGGCCTGAGAAATAGTCCATTTACCTTGGGAACGTTATTTTGTTTTAAATTAATAAATATCTGGTCCCTAGCGTCAAGAAGTTAAAGTAATGATGAACTGTCATTTATCTTTGCTTATTTGAGCTGTTCTTACCATAATATGGACTTGGTCTTTTACCAAATAGGGCTATATTCTGTATATCACCCTACCTTGTCACAACACAACTGATTGGCTAAAACGCATTAAGAAGGAAGGAAATTCCACAATTTAACTTTTAAGAACGCAATTGAAATGCATTCCAGGTGACTACCTCATGAAGCTGGTTGAGAGAGTGCCAAGAGTGGGCAAAGCTGTCATCAAGGCAAAGGGTGGCTACTTGAAGAATCTCAAATATAAAATATATTTTGATTTGTTTAACACTTTTTTGGTTACTACATGATTCCATATGTGTGTTTTCATAGTTTTGATGTCTTCACTATTATTCTACAATGTAGAAAATAGTACAAATAAAGAAAAACCTTTGAATGATTAGGTGTTCGAAAACTTTTGACTGGTAGTGTAGATTTCTTTTAAAGGCACACATAGCCTACATATCAATGCATACACACAAACTATCTAGGTCAAATAGGGGAGAGGCGTTGTGCCGTGAGGTGTTGCTTTATCTGTTTTTTGAAACCAGGTGTGCTGTTTATTTTAGCAATATGAGATGGAAGGAAGTTCCATGCAATAAGGGCTCTATACAATACTGTACACTTTCTTGAATTTGTTCTGGTTTTGGGGATTGTGAAAAGACCCCTGGTGGCATGTCTGGTGGGATAAGTCTGTGTGTCAGAGCTGTGTGTAAGTTGACTTTGCAAACTATTTGGGATTTTCAACACATTAATGTTTCTTATAAAAAGAAAAAGTGATTCAGTCAGTCTCTCCTCAACTCTTAGACAAGAGAGACTGGCATGCATAATATTTATATTCCTTGCAGCACTTGACCACACGACTGGACAATAATGAGGATTAGACAAAACTAGAGCCTGCAGAACTTGCTTTTTGGAGTGTGGTGTCAAAAAAAGCAGAGCATCTCTTTAATTTATGTTGATGTTAAATGTACTGTGTGTAAATTGTAGTCTTTTGTGTGTAATGTCTTTTGTGTTGTCACATAGTGGAGTTGGCTAATGGGGATCCTAATAAAATTAAATGTAAATAACATGATGCTGCCACCCCGATACTTGAAAATACAGAGGGTTTCACTCTGTATTGTATTGGATTTCACCCAAACCTGTAGTTTTAATTTAGGCCAAAAAGTAAATTTATTTGAAATGGTGTCTTGCAGTATTACTTAACAGCCATGTTGCAAACAGAATGGAAGATTTGGAGTGGACACAGGCTTCTTTCTTTTCACTTTTCATACAGGCCAGTAATGTGGAGTTAATGCAATATTGTTGATCCTCTGTATTCTCAAATATTGTGGTGGCAGCATCATGTTATGGGTATGCTTGTCATCTGGCAGGGATTGAGACTTTATCCGAATCAAAAGAAGTATGAAAGGAGGCAAAGCTCAGGTAAAAAGTTAAAGGAAAATCTGCCTGTAGTCTTCTGAAAACCTAACCCTTTGACAGAGTTAAAAACTCAGCTGGACAATTACATAAGTTTTGATACCAAATCCACAACAGAATGGCTTTCCAATAGGTATTGAATGTTCCTGAAATTGTCCAGCCTCAGTCCTGCTTTAAATCTGCTTGAAAATCAGAGCCAAATTTACTGAGCTTGAACAATATGGACAAAATCAACAGATATGAGCCTCCCGAGTGGCGCAGCGGTCTAAGGCACTGCATCGGGGTGCTAGAGGCGTCACTACAGACCCGGATTAGAACCCGGGTTGTATCACAACCGGTCGTGATCGTGAGTCCCATAGGGCGGCGCACAATGGCCCAGTGTCGTCCGGGTTAGGGGAAGGTTTGGCGGGGGTGGCTTTACTTGGCTCATTGCGCTCTAGCGACTCCTTGTGACGGGCAGGGCGCCTGCAGGCTGACCTCGATCATCAGTTGAACGGTGTTTCCTCCGACACATTGGTGCCGCTGGCTTCCTGATTGAGCGGGCGGGTGTTAAGAAGCGCGGTTTGGTGGGTCATGTTTCGGAGGATGCATGACTCGACCATCGACTCCAGAGCCCGTTGGGAAGTTGCAGTGATCATCACGATCGAGATCGAAATCGGGGAGAAAAAGGGGGTAAAAAGTTTTAATAAATGGATATACATTTCTGTTGCCATAAGAGTTGTGCAAGGTTTATAGAATCTTATTAAAAATTATAAACTGGGTGGTTCAAGCCCTGAATGCTGATTGGCTAAAAGCTGTGGTATATCAGAGCGTATACCACGGGTATGACCTAAAATGTATTTTTACTAATTATGTTGGTAACCAGCATATAATAGCAATATGGCACATCGGGGGTATGCGGTATATGGCCAATATACCACATCTAACGGCTGTATCCAAGCGCCCCGCGTTGCGTCATGCATAAGCACAGCCCTTAGCCATGGTATATTGGCCATATACCACACCTCCTCATGCCTTATCGCTTAATTATTCACAGCTGTATTGGCTGCCTAAGGTTCTTCCACCAAGTATTAGCTCTGGGTTGTGAGATATATGCAGTCAATACATATTTTATTCATTAGGAAAATGCTCTATAATTTTCCATTGACTTTGAAAATGTGAATTAGGTTGGATAGATCAGTAGGTAACAAATCTAATTTAATAATTTTTAAGATTTGCTTTTTAGGAAGCAAAATACGAAGACAGTGCATGGGGTGTGCAGACTTTCACTAGAGACTGTATGTAGTGCACTACCTTTGACAAGAGCCAAATATCCCTGGTCAAAGTAGTGCACTACATAGGGAATAGGGTGCCATTTGGGATGTAAACAGGGAGCCCTTCATTGAGAGTATCCGCCACGCTAAGATCAATGCAGAGCCTAGCATTTGTGGCTAGTAATTAAAAGGAAGGAGGGAGGGAGGAAAGAGGGGGGAACATGTAACAGGTGAGTTACTGTTGTGTCCTAATGCGTTCGTCAATGTGTGATGTCTTTCTTTTCGAGGGACATCTGAGGTTATGGACTAAAACATAACACACACATCAACTGGCTTGAATCTCACTTAGAACTAGGACAGATTGCATACATACACTATGTCTGACAACAAAGAGGTTAACTGTTGTTACTGTGTGCTTTTGGTTCAGTTTGAAATTGATGATCAGATTCCTTGATTTTCACATGGTAGTAGTCAAAACCAATGTGGTCTATATGAATTATGAATGATTGTTAAATAATGATTAGTCAGATTTCATAAGTTGTTTTACCTGACAAAAATATTACCTGACTATATCTGACTAAGTCTATTTTTCTCCGGACCCAAAAAATATTATCAGCCCCTCCTGCTGGCAGGTTCAGCACTGTGATCCCTGGTCAAAAGTAGTGCACTACAAAGGGAATAGGGTGCCATTTGGGATGTAGAATTATGTCCATTTGGGACTCAGGAAATATATTGAGATATGTCTGGTTCTAGCTCACACCACACATAGCCAGATACCCATTCATTAAATCCATCTCTCACTGGAACGTGAACAGACCTACGTGTGGACTCGAAATCAGCTGAAAAGAGAAGTGTAAAAGAAAAACATGGTAAACAGAGAGCTGAGGAGAGATCAGGCCTGTGTCCTGTTGTTGTTAAAGCTCAGCTCTACCAGAGTAAACGGTGAGTGATAAGAAAAGGGCACAGTTGACATTAGAGTGGCAGAGGAACTAAAAGTTGCATCATGTGAAACCCCCTCGCCCCCGCACATATCGACACAGCCGGGTTTCAAAGGGAATCCTCTCACCCACCACTGTTCCATGGCACTGTGTGTGTGTGTGTGTGAACTTGTGTCTGTGTGTGAACTTAACGCTCTGAGAGAAGGGGAGAGCCTTTGAAAACACAGTTCTACAGAAAAAAGTATTTATTTTATTGGGACATGGTTTACAGCATTGCTAGCATTTCCTCATGTCTAAACAACCACGTGTTTGTGCAGGAAGACAAGACCTATAAGCCCCAGATATCTAGTGACACAAATTTTCCCTACAACTGCATAGGACCTTGCATCAACGATGTTACAGTGTAATGTTACAGTGTTGAGAAATTGGCTAGGTTTACGAGGAGTATTTTTTCCCTCTGTATTCAGCAGATGGAACCAACAGTGTGATAAAATACTGAATTGGTTTTTTTTAAGAGAGATTTTTTGGACATTTCAGATTTTGGACATGTTCTCTCTGTTGCAAGGACTATGTGCAATGATTAGGGATGTGATCTCTAAACGAGTTACAGTATGAGTTAGCATGCTGCAAAATGACAAAACGCCTACAGCGTAAAGCCCACAAGACTCCACAGACTAGGAGAAGAAGACCCCCCCCCCCCCACTCTCCATCAGGGAATCTATATTTCATAAACGGGCTGTGGAGCTCCAGTACCCAATTATCAGCAGATAAGTTGCAGGACGCCCTGCAGCAGCGGCAGAGCTATTTAGACGGGGGGAAAGGAGGGAAGACAGGCAGGGACTCAAACCTCCAGGGGCACTTCGCCCTCCCTCCCTCCCTCTCTCACCACACTCCTTTCCCCCCCCCTCCTTCCCTTCCTTCTCTGACAGCCTCCTCCCTTACCTTGCTGCCAGGGTTCAATAAGCGCTGGTGGCGGCTACGCTAGCACCCCAAGCCCTCAGGCAGGGAGCTGCTATATTACCACCACCACGCAACGCTGAACTCAACCTGTACCCAGCTACGTCAGGGTTGGCTCTGGGTTGGTCTCTTCTTATAAAGAAGCTATGGATTTTTCCTCAGCCTGGAAAACAATGAGGTAATTCATACAAACGTGGATGGTGGTTCACTGTTGGTTGTGTGAAAACCAAAGCTTTTGATTTAAAGCTAGGATAGCTTATATTTATGATTCCTACCTTTTATTTTGCAGTCGACAAAAACAGCACAGTTCTCATAGCGACTAACACTGGGATAAAATTGTATCCCCTTTGACCTCTACCTTGACCTCACATTAAGTCATTCCTGTCTCTGCTAAAGTGCTTCATGTGGTCTTGTTTCCTACATATTATGGCGTCGTCGGCTTCATCAGATAAATACTTTAATGTCAGGGTTTTTCACGCCGACAAAATGAATGAGTCTGGAATAAATGACTTTGAACCCAGAGTTGATTCGTTTGAGAAAAAGCTGTATGTTGTGTCGGCGTCACACACTTTATTTTGCCTCTGTCTACTCGGGAGAGCAGCTCCAGGCACCAATGCTGTGCAAGGTTGGACAGAGGTCAGGCACGGCTCATGGATACGCAACGGATATCGATTCGTAGGGACAAATGACACACACACACTGTGCAGGGCATCTCAGCCCAGCCCATAGATCAGCCAAGGGCAGTATGCCGGCTGGGTCAGAGGGACGGTTGTGTGTGTGCGTGTGTGTGTGTGTGTGTGTGCGTTTGCTTGTGTGTGTTTGTGTCTGTGTTCGTGCGTGCATGCGTGCTTGAAATGATAACACCAACATCACACACATACACACACAAAGCCTCTCACAAGGTACCTGTCTACCTTTCATTTTGCCACCCAATACCCAATGACATTGTGGAGCTATCCACCTTTCTTTCATGAAGAATAAATACATGGGCACTAGAATAAACTAATTATAGTGAATAATCCAAACTAGTCTGCATCGGTTGGTCAAACACTAAAACTTATGGTTGACACTTGAGTTGTGCAAATAAAAAACATTTGCCCAAGTGAAAGTCTTCTTTGTAGCTTCAGTTTAGGCTACCATCTACCATAGCCTTTCAGAGAGACTGAGGCTGGGCCAGGGACAGCCTGGGTTTGGCTGGGGGCTGAGCTGGCACAATGCCCACTCCTGTAGCTAGCAGTAGTTGAGGGGTTGTGTGTGTGTGTGTGTGCACTCACATGCATGTGTATGCATGTGTGTATGTCACTCTCCTTCTTACACACACACACACACGTATGTGAGTGTGAGAGAGAGAGAGAGAGAGAGAGAGAGAGAGAGAGAGAGAGAGAGAGAGAGAGAGAGAGAGAGAGAGAGAGAGAGAGAGGAGAGAGAGAGAGAGAGAGAGAGGAGAGAGAGAGAGAGAGAGAGAGAGAGAGAGAGAGGAGAGAGAGAGAGAGAGAGGAGAGGAGAGAGGAGAGAAGAGAGAGGAGAGAGAGAGAGAGAGAGAGAGAGAGAGAGAGAGAGAGAGAGAGAGAGAGAGAGAGAGAGAGAGAGAGAGTGTGTGGGAAGCAGTGAAGCGGAGAAGGCCAGGCAATGCTCCCGGGCATGGAAAGAAGGCCAACTCTATCCCACCCTACAGTGACATCCAGAGTCCCTGCTGGACTGGAGGAGAGAGAGCGATAGAGAGAGAGAGAAAAGAGAGAGAAAAATAGAGCGAGAGAGAGATTGAGAGTGGAGGGGAAGGGGAATAAGGGCTTGGATTAGTATCACTCATACGAAAATGGAGATACAGACAAAATCAACATTCAAATTGAAACACAAACAAGTACACATACACACACACACACACACACACTACACATTCTTGCCAAGCGTGCCCACAAATTAAAACGATAC
The DNA here is from genome assembly GCF_029448725.1 of Salvelinus fontinalis. Lineage (NCBI taxonomy): Eukaryota > Metazoa > Chordata > Actinopteri > Salmoniformes > Salmonidae > Salvelinus > Salvelinus fontinalis. Next base: position 68,800,165 of record NC_074666.1, on the reverse strand, counting down.
ATAATGCATGACGAGTCAGTCAAGTCGACATGGCCATGGCCCCCATCACTGCATCAACGTCGAGCTAACCACCATGAGGTTCTGTTTTTTAGTTTTTATAACCCCCTAGATTTCAAGGCAACAAACTCTACTTTCACACATGCACTCTCTCTCTTCCTCTCCCCTTTCTTTAGCTCTTGTTCTCAATCGATGTCTGCAAAAGCATCTCTCAACTGCCTGGCGCTCACCATGTAGCCCTAATGACTGATGGCTTTGAAAATACTCTTCACAGAGAGAGAGAGAGACAGAGAGAGAGACAGAGAGAGAGAGAGCTAGAGAGATAGAGAGAGACAAACAGAGAGAGAGAGAGAGAGACAGACAGAGAGAGAGAAGTTTCCCCTTTTTGAAGCACAGGTTCCATTGCGAGAATCCCCCGGCCCCAGACATCTGGTTACAGTTAGCACCGTGACGCGTTTCCTGTCCCGAGCCGGGCCCACGGTTCTCTAGTCAAACGCCACAACAGCAACACTCACTCGCTGGCTCGCTGTCAGAGGTTGAGGCCCTGTACACGCTATTTATAAACACTCAGACATGGGCTGAGGTCTATGGCTTCCGATGCCACTTTGACACTTTCAAAACACTATTCCATAGTGCAAGAACAATAAAGCTATAAAAAAAACTAAGCGAGTCACACACTCTAGATGTATAATCTCCCAGTAATGTATTGGGTAAAAAACCACCAACGTTTCAGTATCACTGTGCCTTCTTCAGGGTGCAAGAACAACACATACTAACACCATTGTGAGAGACTTATCTAGAAGCACCACTGTATTGAGGCCCACTCAGTAGTGGTGTAGTATAGCTGCTGATGCACCTTATTAATGTGGTAACAGCGTTTACCTCTATTGAAAATATTTTGACCGTTACTTTTTTCACTGCTCATTTTTTTTTACCATTGCATCACTAGGCCCAATGTCAGTGAAAAACTGGACACTTATGCTCTGTGACTGTTACTCTGCACTGAGAGCATGACCTTGATCAACCACATCCATTCCCAATAATGATGACATTATACAAAACAGTACTAATGTCATGAAACATAAACTGACTTATCTAACGATTTGAGCGGACCAACTTCTGTAGCATTATGTCATTAATGTATGTTGGTAGATTCAAGGGGTGCGTCAAGGAGTGGTTTCACAAACACAGATTTGAAATGCTAAAAAGCTGTTTCATTGGACACTCTTCCATATGCTTTTTTAGTCCAGGAATAGGCTTAATCTGTGTCTGGGAGCTAACGTTCAGTTTGTAGAGCTGTGCTAAGCAGATATGTCCTGTGCCAATAGTCTTTGTGTGAGGTGGAGGAGTGGAAAAGTGTGACCCCAGAGAGTATCAGTGGAATGTGTAACAGAGCTGAGGGTTTGAACCCACACACAGGCATTCTCTAGAGGGAAACCCTGTGTACTGACTGGGCAACGCCAGGGCTCGTGGGTAACGAAAGTGAGAAAGGAGGGGGAGAGAACCAAGACAGAGAAACAAAAATATGAAGAAGCGGAGGTGGAGAGAGAGAGAGTATAGGCCTCGGAAGGGCTTTCCTGTGTTGGAGGGACACCATTTTGACATTTTTTTATATTACACAAATGTCAGTTACCTCAGAAGTAAGGGTTTACAATTTGTAGGCTACTTCTCCAAATAGAGGAGGTTCTAGAATTCAGTTGGAAAATGCATACCGCATACACTGAAAAGACAAAACAGAAACGTATCGGTCCCATATTGCCTAATGAATCCTTGTGTCATAAACTCTCCTACTAATGTAGTGTAACCTCTGAACTTTACTCTTTAAATATCAGTTGAATTCGATCGTCCCACTAAAATTCCAATATTCATATCATTGACTAGAGATTCAAATGATATATAGGGGGAAAATGGTTCTAACCAATCCAATCTGAGCTGAAAATACACGTTTAGGTTTGCAATTGAATCAGAAGACGGGCAAACGAGAACAAATAAAAGTTTAAGGAGAGTATTGATCTGGTGTAGGGTCACGGTGAGGTCAGCGCTATATGAGGTTCAAAACACGGGTCTCGGTGCAGTCCATGACCTCCTGACCCGCTCTACCGTAACAATGGCGAATGACCCACAGCTGCACCTGCCCGCCGGGTAGAATGTGGGCTAGCTGAGTTCTACTGACAAAGATGGCGGAGCTAAGCTAGCTGATGCTTTTGCACTGGAGCTAACTGATGGTGCATTTTATGTAGTCTCGTTTCTGTGTATGTTTCCTTCTCTATTTCTCTCTCTCTCTTTCCCTCTCTCTTTTCCAACTTACATGATCTATCTCAGTCTCCGTTTTATATATTCCGAACGTTTCTCCCTCTCCACTTTTTCTCTCCCTCCATCCCTCTCTCCCTTCCCCCTGCATCCATCTCTCCCAGGCAGGCGGCAGTAACCTCCCTCCAGCCTAATATCCTTCAGGAGCCCTCAGGTTCCAACCTGTCAATAACCCAGCGCCTCGCTCCTCTGTGGCCCAGTTAACCTCCTCACCGGCTGCAATAGGATCCGCATCCCAAATGGCACCCTATTCCCTGTGTAGTGCACTACTTTAGAACAGGGCCCATAGGTCTTTAGCGATAAATGTTGCACTATCTAGGGAATCGGATGCTATTTGGGACACAGCCAGGGTCCTCCCGTTCCTTAGCCAACCCGCAGCCCCAGCCCTGTGTCTCTCTGGCCAACCGCTAAGATCAGGGAAAGGGCAACACCTTGGCAGCGCCGTCGACCAATATGGCCAGTAATGTTTTTAGTTTACTGCTGAGTTAGATACATGGGATGCTGGTCACGTCTATGGAACACTCACAGGCAATGGTACTGCAGGAAGATGGTGAAATCTTTTGGTTGAATCTTAAATGAGAGCCAAGTTGATCCACTACCACTAAATGTGTTCTCTATACATTTTAGTGAAATACACTACAATAAAACATGTTTTGGATTTGGGAGTAGAAAATAAGGCAGTTAAGGAAGATTAAAACAGTTAAATGTATCTATGGCACAGACATAGAGATATACATAGAATTCCAAAATGAATTCCCATCCACAGAAACTAAAGACACTAACACATAGTCTACAGTATACAATACCGTGGTGTTTGCACCCCAGCAGCAGCTAATTGGAGATCCTAATTAAATACTAAATACTTAACCTAAACCATGTTGGATACACGTGTAAGTACTTAAAGGAAACACACGCATACACCTGGTACATAACATCACACACACACACACACACACACACACACACACACACACACACACACACACACACACACACACACACACACACACACACACACACACACACACACACACACACACACACACACACACACACACACACACACACACACACCTTGAACATCCCGTCCACACACTTCACACACATCATACACACAGAGGACACAAGTTCCACATGGCACCAACGGTCTTGTGAAGGCCTCATGTGAGTCTGGGATGGGGGTCCTCCCTAGACTACACAAGAATAACCTCGTCTCCTAACTCAGAGGCAGCGTGTCTCTCTCCTGTGATCTCCTGTTACTGCGGTTGGCAGCACAGACTTGATGAAAATCCTCTCCTCTCTAATGGAGGTGTCGGGTTGCCATTTTGCGATCGGCAGCAGGGCGGCGGCTTGATCTACAGTGCCTGCCTGCGTCATCCCCCGGGCCGACGGGTTAAGGGTACCACCACACTATCCTTTCCAGGTACAGGTATGATTTACGCACCCGGCTACGCCCCCCACCCTTCCCTTTCTTTCTTAATCACTATACTCTCTCTCTCTTAGGGTTTGTGATTTACTATAGTTCTCTATTGAATAAACTTCCTTGACTCTTTACTTACTTGAAATAAATTAGGTCAGTTGCTGGCCGTAACTACTGGTGTGTCCACGAGCCTGTTGAAATAGCATCGTTATTGGATGTTTTACAAGCGGCTGCTCTCTTGATTGTTGCCATACTTACAGACTGGTCTTCCCACTATACAGTTCATCTCTGCAACAATGTTTCTCCTAACCTGCACAGTGGTTTGTCTCTCAGTGTGTCATGGCTTCTTCGATGGAACAGACCATCCTGGGGAAGCAAGGGGGGTTTATTGCAGTGTCGCCCCGTCGAGGTGAGGTGCACTCGGGGGTCAGTGAATAGGACCCTCTAACTGCAGCGAGGGTGCATTAGCTCTCCCACTCAGTGTGGAATGGCACTCATGAATCATGCATGAGGGACATCTGCCACCACTGAATTATAGATATGTGGAGCCAAAACATATGGGAACAGTCTAGCGTGTGTTAATGGAAAACTCCCTATGACAAAATATGGGTTTTCCCACATGGTACATATCGTGTCAAACACATATCGTACGTATCTACAAATTGACATTTACATTTGAGTCATTTGATGCTGTTGACGTTTTGAAAGATGGTGCATGGAAAGAACCAAGACAGTGGCGCACATTCTACTCTGTATCAACCTGTTTTAATTTTATTTTGCGCAAGCATTTACCCAATAATAGCGAGATATGCAGTGCATTGTTTATATAGGGAGGGTTACTTAACGGCGATCAGCGATTACCCTTCGATGTTTTTTTGACACTACGTAACTGTTCACGAGCATTTACAAAACATTGGATGTGCCAATGAAAAATGCACAGGTGAGGATGATGCATTGCTTTTTGTTTGATCAATATGACTGAATCAATCTGAAGGGGTATGGCTCAGTGAATACCAAGGTTAGAGTCAATTCCATCGCAATTCAGGAACTAAACTGAACTTACACTTTAGAAACGTTGAGGAGCATTTGAATTTCAGTTACTTCCTGCAATTGATGTATTTGAAATGGAATTGACTGCAACCTTGGTATAAAAAAAAAAGGTGACCTCCAATTTCCTCCTGGTAGTTTGTAAAGATTAATGTGATGGAGCAATTTTTCTAGGATTCCCTCTCACTTCTCAACTCAACTCTGCTTGAATAGTCTATACTCTCTGCTTACAAATCCGCCCGTCTTTGGAGAGGGGGGTTTTCTTCCGGACCAGTTGAGCAGGAGGCCAAGTCCACCAGGGACCACTTCGATCTCAGCCTTTCTTCTGAGGATTATCCTCTTATCAGCGCATTAAAGCTGCGCTAAGAACTGCCAGTAATTAGCCTATCTTTAATTAACGAGCACCTCACTCCAAACCACCCACATCTCACACGTAGACTACATCTTGGAAGACTGTATGTTCTTTAAATCAGGCCTGTTTTCTGTTGTTTAAGCTCAGCTCTACCAGAGTAAACAGTGAGGCTTAAGAAAAGGGCAAATTTGACTTCGGAGTAGTATGAACTGAAAGTTGCATCATGCGGAACCCCCGCGCCCTCACACATATCTACACCGCAGGTTTCAAAGGGAATCCTCTCCCCCACCACTGTTCCATGGCGACTTACTGTGTGTGTGCGTGAAGGGTGTTTTGTGGGCCAAAACTGTGTTACCACTCACTCACCGACTATTTTCATGCCCATTGATGCTTGCCGATATTCGACAGTGGAAACAGGTGTAGGCTGTAGGGGGGAGAGTGGTGGTAGGAAACACCAGGATGATCTGAGAATGCTTCTCACAACCAAATATTTTGCCAACTACAACTATCTATGTACTGTATGTACTACATTAAAATAAATACTGATGAACTTGTCTTTCTTGCATTCACACTTGCACTTGTCTTTTTTCACTGACCATGATATAGGGTTGTTTACTTGAATGCGCTGACTGCAAGTCATTTGACTAGAAGAGTGTCTGCTAAATGACTGAAAATGTCAAATGTCATGTAAAATGTACGTACGCTAGCTCAGTGTTCAGAGACAACCCAAAAGTTTTGTAATACTGACAGTGGGCTAATTACTTGCTAATAAAATCCGAGAGCATGGGGTCATCTGAAGGCGAATGTGAGCACTGTGACAGCTGCACATGAAAAATATGGAGGGGAGGGAGGGAGCGGGCGGTGCCGCCGCTGTGCCCTGCCCTGGTGCTTGCCAAATGGAATGGGTGGAGGGGTGGAGGCCAGAGCATGCATACATTAGCAGGCCCCGGCACACTAATTGCTTCTCACTTAGACAAATCTCCCGCAAATCATGGCCGAGCCGGCAGCGTTGCTTGAGCCCCCCGGGACGTCAGGCAGGCGGGCAGAGGAGGAGGGGAGGGAGGAGGAGGGTGGGAAGGCGGGGGGGGGTTCCGAGTGGAGCGTGAGCACCAGAGCAGGATGGAGGGGGGAGGGAGAAGGAGGGAGAGTTTTGCTCCCCTGAGACAGAATGGAAAAAAAGAGCTTCAACACTTGAGAGCACCTCTCTCTCTTTCTCTCCAATCATCCACAGCCTAGGCTGCATGCCCCCCTACCCCCCCACCCCCTCAACCCCCAACACCCCTATCCTCAGAACCCCCACCACTTCTCCACCCCCCCTCTCTCAGATCTCTGCTCGCACCTCTCTCTCTCACCTATCACTCTCTCTCTCTCCCCATCGCTCCTCTGAAAAGAGTGGCGAGTGGAGGAAAGATGAAACTCTATAAAGAGGGAGCGAAAAAAAATCAATAACACAGATGGATTGCCAGATAACAGGGTCCAGCATGCTCTAGCATGGGGCAATACAGATGGTGCCAACACAACTTCCACACAGGCAGAGAGACGAGGGGGGGGGGGGGGGGACAAGGTGGTGGGGATCTAACTGAGGAAGCCTATAACACATACACACACGCGCACAGCTAAGTTTAGTCCCAATTCAACCTAATTAGTGAAAACCATGTGCAGTACATTGAAGTTACCTGGTAAAATGAATGATTAGCTTGTAAAATGCCAGGTAAAGATGAATACTATTCGGCCTGCCACCTGACTCTGGAGATCATCTGAAATACTGAATGGCTGGAGGCAATAGCTTTCTTATTTTCTGTTGTATAACATTTTCTGTGGTATATTATACCACACTATAACATACCATACTACTGTATGTTGTACAAATACACTCGCTGGGAAGTATCCATAATTCCCACATATGTACCTATTGGGATGACAGAGCCCACAGAGCCCCCACTCATCAAACTCATTTCTGCTTATGTCATTGACATTTGTCACATTTGAAACATGGCAAGCTAATTACGCAAGGAAATGTATACTAATGTGAAGTTTTGTTATGATTTAGAATGTGGGATATGAGTATAGGTGTTTTACACTAGTGGTGCTTGAGGTATGATCTGGTGAACATATCTGGTGAACATCTGGTCTACATAAATACAATCAACTGTCACTTCATTTACATCCCATGAGAAACCATGACATAATCATTTACACATCCCAAAAGTATTCATACAGTTACTTTTGACTTGTGGTATATTCATGATACCCTTCTCTGAGCTGAATCTCTGGCGCAATCTGTGGACAGTTACGGTTAGGCACAGATTGTCTCAAAATTGTACATGGTTCTAAATGGTCCTGATGTTGGGTTAAATTCCCTGCTTGCTTTGTGTGAAACATAAAGACAGATTGGAACCAAATCTTGATGATATAACATCAAATACTCTACAACAGTGTTGCTGTATGTTTCACCCACAAAGGCAAGAGAGAACTTCTTTGAGGATGCTGCTCTCTTGTGGTAATACAAGATACCCAAAACAGAATATAATTAATCTTCCAAATGTTCCCCATTCCCACTTTACAATAACTAAATTATTAAAATACTACACATAAGTCAATTTTAAAGACATACTATACTATAGTGTATAGACTATAAGACACCGGGAAGTTTAAAGATCGTATCCCCCATATTTAAGAAAGAAACAAGTAACACGTCTCTTTCAGAGACAATTAAAGCTTCCTATAAATAAATATTCATGTGAACTCAGCAAAAAAAAGAAACGTCCCTTTCTCAGGACCCTGTATTTCAAAGAGAATTCATAAAAATCCAAATCACTTCACAGATCTTCATTGTAAAGGGTTTTAACACTGTTTCCCATGCTTGTTCAATGAACCATAAACAATTAATGAACATGCACCTGTGGAACGGTCGTTAGGAAACTAACAGCTTACAGACAGTAGGCAATTAAGGTCACAATTATGAAAACTTAGGACACTAAAGAGGCCTTTCAACTGACTCTGAAAAACACCAAAAGAAAGATGCCCTGGCTCCCTGCTCATCTGCGTGAACGTGCCTTAGGCATGCTGCAAGGAGGCATGAGGACTACAGATGCGGCCAGGGCAATAAATTGCAATGTTCATACTGTGAGACGCCTAAGACAGGGCTACAGGGAGACAGGACGGACAGTTGATCATTCTCGCAGTGGCAGAGCATGTCTAACAACACCTGCACACGATCGGTACATCCGAACATCACACCTGCGGGACAGGTACAGGAAGGCTGCCCGAGTTACACCAGGAACGCACAATCCCTCCATCAGTGTTCAGACTGTCCGCAACAGGCTGAGAGAGGTTGGCTGAGGGCTTATAGGCCTGTTGTAAGGCAGGTCCTCACCAGACATCACCGGCAACAACGGCGCCTATGGGCACAAATCCACCATCGCTGGACCAGACAGGACTGGCAAAAAGTGCTCTTTACTGACGAGTCGCGGTTTTGTCTCACCAGGGGTGATGGTCAGATTTGCGTTTACCGTCGAAGGAATGAGCGTTACGCCGAGGCCTGTACTCTGGAGCGGGATCGATTTGGTGGTGGAGGGTCAGTCATGGTCTGGGGCGGTGTGTCACAGCATCATCGGACTGAGCTTGTTGTCATTGCAGGCAATCTCAATGCTGTGCGTTACAGGGAAGACATCCTCCGCCCTCATGTGGTACCCTTCCTGCAGGCTCATCCTGATATGACCCTCCAGCATCACAATGCCACCAGCCATACTGCTCGGTCTGTGCGTGATTGCCTGCAATACAGGAATGTCAGTGTTCTGCCATGGCCAGCGAAGAGCCCGGATCTCAATCCCATTGAGCACGTCTGGGACCTGTTGGATCAGAGGGTGAGGGCTAGGGCCATTCCCTCCCAGAAATGTCCGGGAACTTGCAGGTGCCTTGGTGGAAGAGTGGGGTAACATCTAACAGCAAGAAATACCCAATCTGGTGCAGTCCATGAGGAGTAGATGCACTGCAGTACTTAATGTAGTTGGTGACCACACCAGACTGTTACTTTTGATTTTGATCCTTTGTTCAGGGACATATTATTCCATTTCTGTTAGTCACATGTCTGTGGAACTTGCTTAGTTTATGTCTCAGTTGTTGAATCTTGTTATGTTCATACAAATATTTACACATGTTAAGTTTGCTGAAAATAAACGCAGTTGACAGTGAGAGGACATTTTTTTTTGCTGAGTTTAGATGTTATACCATGTTTCCGTGAAGCAAATAACGTTACAGTCTCTGATGTCTCTCTGGAATGCTACCCTTGCTCGGATTTCATCAACCTTGTTGTCAAGAGACTGGACATTGGCGAGTAGTATGCTCAGGAGCGGTGCGCGATGTGCCCGTCTACAGAGCCTGACCAGAAGACCGCTCCGTCTGCCCCTTCTACGGCGTTGTTGTATTGGTTCGCCGGCTGGGATCCGATCCATTGTCCCGGGTGGTGGGCAAAACACAGGATCCGCTTCGGAAAAGTTGTATTCCTGGTCGTAATGATGGTGAGTTGACGTTGCTCTTATATCCAGTAGTTCCTCCCGACTGTATGTAATAAAAACTAAGATTACCTGGGGTACCAATGTAATGAATAACGCGTAAAAAAAAAAAAAATACTGCATCGTTTCCTAGGAACGCGAAGCGAGGCGGCCATCTCTGTCGGCGCCGGAACCATCTTTTATATATTTCAAAGATAAACAAATTACTTTACACATTAACACAATACATATTGATCAAATCAAAATGGCTGCAGCAACTGTGACTATCACCAGCGATGCAAAAGCTGATGATGTCAAGGAAAATGAGACCTGGAGGAAGGTTGTGGGACGAAATGCCTCAAAGGAGAATGCTTCACCCATGTTCATCTTAGAGAGAGAAATCCTGACAAAGGAGAAGGCCTTAGCCAACCCCATTAAGGAGGAAGAGCTATACTTCAGTCTAATATATGAAATTCATTCAAACCACATGAGGTCAGTACAGACAGTACGTGAATATATATATATTCTAAGTAAGGAACCAAGGGCAATGCTTCTGATCAGAAGTATAACAGTCAGAGCAAAACATAGTGTTCAAAGAGAACAATCCTTTCAGTTTGAAGTCATGCATGGCTGACCAGAAATCAATTCAAGTTGCAATTAAATAACTATTTGAATCAACAGATGATAGTGTTGTGACTGAGTTTCTGGATAAAGCTGGATGCAAGGTGGTGGGGAGGGTGATGAGGCACATGGAACGATACAAGGGTCAACTCACAAACTGCTCAAATGGAGATTTGTATATGTTGAAGCAGCACCTCACCGGGTCAAAGTATTTTATGATGGACAAGGCCCTGCTCGTAGACAGGACTGGCAGACACAACCCGGCTCCAAAGGGAGTCAGGAGATGCTAGAGTACAGCCCTACTACACAGGAAAACATTAGGTGTATATCGTGGAAACTTTTTCACGCTATGTACAGGACAACAATCCTGTACCCATGAGTATCGCAGACGTACCACATATCTCAATTGAAATGACATAAAGTGAGACTGAGGTTGAAGAGGATAATTCCTCGGCCCCCAAGGACAAAGGTGGACTGAATAAAATATTGGAGTTGGTACCTGGTAAGTCAAAGTCTACAACAATGACCTCTCAATCTAAAATAAAAAGAAGAACAGTAAAAATGCAAAAAGATGAAGCTAGGAAAGTGGTTACTAAACCCAGGGCCATCCATGGTTAAAACTACACAACCCACAGATTGACTGGGCCACCGGAAGGGTAACTACTTGGAGTCCATTTTGTCATTCCAATTGTCTACATTCTGCCCTTCCACCTGCCTTGTTTGTACCCCAGTCCATTCCAGATCCCCCGGACCTGTCTTCTGTTCCTCCAGAGTATCACGGTTGTACGACTGTGCTATCGAGCTTCAGCCTGGAGCTCCTCTCCCTAGTAGCAGGTTGTATAACCTCTCTCGCCCTGAGCAAGAGGCTATAGAGGAATACATCCAGGACTCCCTGGCTGTCGGACATGTCAGGCCTTCTTCCTCTCCGGTGGGAGCTGGGGTTTTCTTTGTCAAGAAAAAGGATGGGTCATTGAGGCCGTGCATAGACTTCCGTGGGTTGAATAGTATCACTGTCAGGAACAAGTATCCCTTGCCACTCATCAGTTCTGCTTTAGCCACCTTCAATGGTGCCACGGTGTTCACTAAACTCGACCTCCGGAATGCCTACCACCTTATCCGCATCAGAGAGGGGGAAAACGGCGTTCAACACACCTCTTGGACACTTTGAGTATTTGGTCATCCCGTTTGGTCTCACTAACTGTTTTTCAGAGCCTGGTGAATAATTTTTGAGGGATGGTATTGGATGCTTTGTTTTTGTCTGTGGATGACATTCTTCTTTTTCAAAGGACCTTGAGGCTCACAAGCAACACGTTCACCAAGTCCTCCAACGGCTGTTGGAGAATAAACTTTTTGTTAAGGCTGAGAAGTGGGAGTTCATGTTTCCTGTGTCCTTTTTGGGTTACATTATTGCACAAGGACAGCTACGAATGGACCCTGCCAAGGTTAGGGCAGTCACAGTGGCCTGTGCCCACTAAGCTGAAACAGCTACAGCATTTTCTGGGGTTTGCCAATTTTTACAGACGTTTCATCTGACTATAGTCGTTTGGCGGGTCCTCTCACCTCCACCTCCACTCCGTTCCACTGGTCCCCCGAAGGCAGAGGCAGCGTTCTGGAAACTCAGGGACGGCTTCACTTCCGCTCCAATCCTTACCCTACCAGACCCAGAACTGCAGTTCGTCCTCGAGGTGGACGCTTCCGACACCAGGATAGGTGCTGTCCTGTCTCAACGTTCACCCTCTGATAAGAAGCTCCATCCATGTGCTGCCAAACTTCTGAACTCTCGGCAGGCCAGGTGGGCGTTTTTTGGAAGATTCAACTTCACTCACTTATCAACCCGGATCTAATACTAAGCCCGACGCCCTCTCCCGTCAGTTCACCGCAGACAACATGTTCCGAGCCAGAAACCATTATGCCATACTGTAATTACATATGTTACTGACATCTACAGGCACAAGGGGGTAAGATAGGACACATAATTCTCTATGGCAGTTAATTCAGTTCAATATGTTGACTGCATAGATCAAAGGCAATCTAATTTCAGTCAGTTTCGACATTCTGAATGTGCTCCTACACCCCCCCCCCCCCCCCCCCACACACACACACACACGCACACACTGTTCCACTACACCAAATTGACAGCCTGAACTGTTTCTCAGAAACAACTCCGTGCCAAAGTTGATATCAAACTGTACACTATCTACAGTTGAAGTCGGACGTTTACATACACCTTAGCCAAACACATTTGAACTCAGTTTTTCACAATTCCTGACATTTAATCCTAGTACAAATTCAATGTCTTGGGTCAGTTAGGATCACCACTTTATTTTAAGAATGTGAAATGTCAGAATAATAGTAGAGAGAATTATTTATTTCAGCTTTAATTTCTTTCATCACATTCCCAGTGGGGTCATACGTTTACATACACTGAATTAGTATTTGGTAGCATTGCCTTTAAATTGTTTAACTTGGGTCAAACATTTTGGGTAGCCTTCCACAAGCATCCCACAATAAGTTTGGTGAATTTTGGCCCATTCCTCCTGACAGAGCTGGAGTAACTGAGTCAGGTTTGTAGGCCTCCTTGCTCGCACATGCCTTGTTCAGTTCTGCCCCCACATTTTCTATAGGATTGAGGTCAGGGCTTTGTGATGGCCACTCCAATACCTTGACTTTGTTGTCCTTCAGCCATTTTGCCACAACTTTGGAAGTATGCTTGGGGTCATTGTCCATTTGGAAGACCCATTTGCGACCAAGCTTTAACTTCCAGACTGATGTCTTGAGATGTTGCTTCAATATATCCACATAATGTCCTTTCCTCATGATGCCATCTATTTTGTGAAGTGCACCAGTCCCTCCTGCAGCAAAGCACCCTCACAACATAATGCTGCCACACCCGTGCTTCACGGCTGGTATGGTGTTCTTCGGCTTGCAAGCGTCCCCTTTTTCCTCCAAACATAACGATCGTCACTATGTCCAAACAGTTCTATTTTTGTTTCATCAGACCAGAGGACATTTCTCCAAAAAGTACGATCTTTGTCCCCATGTGCAGTTGCAAACTGTAGTCTGGCTATTTGATGGCAGTTTTAGAGCAGTGGCTTCTTCCTTGCTGAACGGCCTTTCAGGTTATGTCAATATAGGACTCGTTTTACTGTGGATATAGATACTTTTGTACCTGTTTCCTCCAGCATCTGCACAAGGTACTTTGCTGTTGTTCTGGGATTGATTTGCACTTTTCACACCAAAGTACGTTAATCTCTAGGAGACAGAAAGCATCTCCTGAGCAGTATGACAGCTGCGTGGTCCCATGGTGTTTATACTTGCATACTATTGTTTGTACAGATGAATGTGGTACCTTCAGGCGTTTTGGAAAATGCTCCCAAGGATGAATCAGACTTGTGGAGGTCTACAATTTTCTGAGGTCTTGGCTGATTTCTTTTGATTTTCCCATGATGTCAAGCAAAGAGGCACTGGGTTTGAAGGTAGGCCTTGAAATACATCCACAGGTACACCTCCAGTTGCCTCAAATGATGTCAATCAGAAGCTTCTAAAGCCATGACATCATTTTCTGGAATTTTCCAAGCTGTTTAAAGGCACAGTCAACTTAGTGTATGTAAACTTCTGACCCACTGGAATTGTGATACAGTGAATTATAAGTGAAATAATCTGTCTGTAAACAATTGTTGGAAAAATGACTTGTGTCATGCACAAAGTAGATGTCCTAACCGACTTGCCAAAACTATAGTTTGTTAACAAGAAATTTGAGGAGTGATTGAAAAACAAGTTTTAATGACTCCAACCTAAGTGTATGTAAAACCTCCGACTTCAACTGTATATCTGCACATATCTGTCGGTTTCCAGAGTAGCCCCAAAGGTGGGCATGAAGAGGTGAATCCAGGTGGTGAAATGATGGAACCAGTATACTGCGTTTCGACCTGAAGGTCTTCGTCAGGCTGAAGCCAAGTTCCTATCTGCTCTCAGTCTTGCCAAAGGGGCCTCCAGGCTGGGTTTGGACCCCCTCTGGACAGCGGAGAGAACATTTTTAGTTGTACAGGTAATTTCCTGTAATTCTACCAATTTTGCCATGGGGTAGAGAGAAATGTTTTAGTTTTACATCTAATTTTCTGTAATTCTACACATGCTGCCATGACTTATGCCATGTTAATGATATCTGAGTGAGAGTGACTTACAAAATCAATGGGGCCCCCCTAGAGGTCAGGGCCCCTGGGTATTCTCGAAAACCAGACCTTAGGCAACCGGAGCATTTGAAAAAAGTAAGAGGCAATGCAGATGTCTAGAGAGAATAGCCTCTGTGCATGTGACCTGTAAGCAAGGTCGGTATTCTGCCATGATTACTACAAGTTTAGATAGCTGGCTAGACTAATTTACCAATCGAAAAATTGTTAGCTGACATGGCTAATTGAGTGACTCTCAGTGACTGACATAAGAAGAGAAAAACTCCTGACGCACAACCACATTTCAATATTGCACCTAGTGTAATCTACTATTCAACAGTAAGTTGAGACCCTGACTGAGTTCCTTATTTATTCATTTTTGGTCGGCGGCCCCCTAGCGGCCAGGTACCCTAGGCAACCGCCTATGTCGCTTATGCCTGGGGCCGGCCCTGAGCCAGCTCTTCTACCAAAGGGAGAGCAATAGCAGGACAACAAGAGAAACCTAGCACACAAGTTGTTCACACCAACCAGCATCAGTTTCCTGAACTATAAGGACTATAAACTATAACCCAGCAGCTACACAGCAAATGTACTGTATGTCTGTCTGATTATGTCTTGTGATATCCTGTGATATGTTGAAGTGGTGTGTGTGCCAGATTCCCTATGGGACAACATTTTTCTTGCTTCCTTCCTTCCTTTCCTCCTTCCTTCATACATTCATTGTACCACAGACTACTGGGACACAATACAGAAATAAAGGCTTTTCTAACTATGGCTTCTGTAAACACAAACCGAAGAAGTGCCTGAAAAGGAATCTACATTGTATTTGTATTTTTTATGGATCCCCATTAGCTGCTGTAATCATGACTAGTTTGATGCATGCATTAAAAAAAATATATATATATTATTTGTTTGTTATTATGCTATGTTTTTGTATTTATGTTTTGATGGTCTGTTTTAACCTGCCCAGTGACTATGGATTTGAAATAGCTTCCTAGTTACGTTTAAATGAATAAATATATAAACACATGAATAATGATGAACATATTATGATGGTTATGGTTATTATTATTATTATTATTGTCACGTTATTGTTGTTGGCGACAATGAATTCGCTATGAAAAGTTAATGAAGTATTGAATATGGGGACTAGTTATGGGATGTTCT
Source organism: Salvelinus fontinalis (assembly GCF_029448725.1). Taxonomy (NCBI): domain Eukaryota; kingdom Metazoa; phylum Chordata; class Actinopteri; order Salmoniformes; family Salmonidae; genus Salvelinus; species Salvelinus fontinalis. Next base: position 68,784,589 of record NC_074666.1, on the reverse strand, counting down.
GTTGTCTGACCGTGGTGCATGGATTTGCCTTCAACGTGCTCCGTCTGGCATTGGAAGTAGTTCCGGTGGTTTTGCAAGAGAACTGAGTCGGAGCGGGGAGACCCGGCGGGATTCTGTTGTTGGAGAAGCAAATGCGAATAGCCGGGTGAGGAAGTCTTCAAATCAAGGGACGCAACTGACCACAGAACCGGTCAATATGACACGAGTATCGCATGGGGCATGCAACTTCAGTGACAGCCCTAGAAGGTGAAGTAGTTCCGTCCTCGGAGGAAATGTTCAAGTGCAGCACTGGAACAGCTGAACCTCTCAAATTTGAACCGGTTAATAACCATCCACCGGGGTAAGTAAAGCGAATTTGGGAATGTCGCAACGTTAGGCCTAATAAGGCCTGGAGAAAATATCTCACATAGGCAAAGAAATGTACTTGAGCTCCGGGGTTGCGCTGTGGACAGGCCCTGACAGGTTCTCTCTCCCTGTCATCATACTATGCAGATAGACAGCCCATGTTATTTGAGGATATTAACTTCAAGTTTGCAATATCCTATACCTTTTTTTCAGGGTGATCCTCGGTCGTGATGCTCAGATTGATTCTGCTGTTTAATTGCCTTGCAAGTAGTAAAATGACTTTTACATTGAATTTCGATTAGTCGAAATTGAAACGGATGCTCAAACATTCTGACATGTAACGTTATGCATCCATACATGCGTTATAAGTTATACTTTTTAGACCCGCGTGAACTTTTGAAGCGATGACAGTTGTGAAATGTCAAAGTAGGCTACTGGGGCTGCCTCTCAGTAACTGGTAAATTACAGAACAAAAATCTAGTGCAATTTTAGTGACGTAAGTAGCATTATTGTATTACGATGTTGTCACTTCCCACCTATGTGTCAGTTTAATGGATGTGATGTTGTGTTTGCAACAATTGTTGCACACTAAACATTCAGCAAATAGTTACAATATTTATATTTCGAAATGGTCCGTTGCAAAGTTTCCACAGATTTTATCTTGTCGAAGACAGGTATTTTTCTTGCTACAATTTAGCCATGTACGAACTAATATATTATTTAGTCATTTTTATTGAAAGTGTCAAACTAAGTGCATGTCAAAAGGAAGGTACCGGAAATACAAGAATGATGGCTATTCACTGGCAGCCTACTCATGTCCATGACAAATAACATCTGTAGCCTACAGTATATTGGCATGTTTTTGTTTGAATAATGACCATGGCTTTTATGTCTGCCTATGAATACAGACAGAACCTACTACATTAAGATTTTTTGCATTATGCTATATCTTCAGACGTCCATTTGTTCTATGGGCCTTGTATATTTTATCCATTTTTGGTGTTAACGCCTGTATTCAAGTCTCATAAAATCAGGTTTGCCATAGAGGAGTTGGGAATGACTCCTTTCACAACACTGCAGTTTAGGTGTACTGGTAAAATAGAATGTTTAATCTTACCAGACCATCAAGTGAGAGGGTGAAAGAGAATTGTTTATTTTATAAAGAGAGAACACTGGTTCCTGATTTGGACAAGTCCCTTACTCCTATCAAGATCAGAGTTGTCTGAACAGATTTTTCTCCACATTTTGTGTTGAGTTTTACGTGCAGTCTTAAATGGTGTTGATTGAAGGTAATTTGGCATTTTAATTGTAGAACAGCTGCCACACACTCTGGGCTAATTGCCATGTAGACGTTCTCAATAGATCACTCATAGACCATTAAGTGCCTCATTAAGATATATTATGCAGATTCCCATTAAACGTGATAAAAAGGAACCCTCCTAATGTTTTTTGATTTGTATTTTAATCTCTGAGGTCAATATAATTACGGTCATTGTCAGCAAATGCATCACTAATAAATTAGGGATTCAGCATCAACTCACTTAGGAATTGAAATTGGAGGTTCCGTTTGGTTGCTAGGTGTTGGGAAATTGTGCCATATTTTCATGAATATTGTTTATTATTTACTTCCCATAATGCCATCGATGCTGTAGAGATTCACGAGGCTCGAACTCAGGTAGCCATGACCAAAGGCAGCGACCGTTACCACTGCTCCAAGACAGCTAGTTCCATTGGGTGAGAGGTTTGGTCTTAATAACAGCCACCCACTGGAGCTGCTTGTCCCTCACGTGTACATGCATCTCCGATAGCCAAACCAGGTCATCCTCATTCCAACACTATTGTAGCGATTTTGGGGGGGAAAGTGTTGCTTCTCCTTGTACCTATGAACACAACATAGCACAGACAATACCTATGACCACACACAATAATTCACTCATAATTCACTCCCCCTCCCCTCATGTATTGATGCTGTAATCTACAGTGGCAAGAAAAAGTATGTGAACCCTTTGGAATTATCTGGATTTCTGCATAAATTAGTCATAAAATTTGATTTGATCTTCATCTAAGTCACAACAATAGACAAACATAGTGTGCTTAAACTAATAACACACATTATTGTATCTTTCTTGTCTATATTGAATACATCATTTAAACATTCAGTGTAGGCTGGAAAAAGTATCTGAACCCCTAGGCTAATGACTTCTCAAAAATATAATTGGAGTCAGGAGCCTGGAGTCCAATCGATGAGATGAGATTGGAGATGTGGGTTAGAGCTGCCTTGCCCTATAAAAACAATCACAAAATTTGAGTTTGCTATTCACAAGAAGCATTGTCTGATGTGAACCATGCCTTGAAAAAAAGAGATCTCAGAAGACATAAGATTAAGAATTGTTGACTTGCATAAAGCTGGAAAGAGTTACAAAAGTATCTCTAAAAGCCTTCAAGTTTTTCAGTCCACGGTAAGACAAATTGTCTAGAAATGGAGAAAGTTCAGCACTGTTGCTACTCTTCCTTGGCCATACTGCAAAGATGACTGCAAGAGCACAGCACAGACTGTTCAATGAGGTTAAGAAGAATCCAAGAGTGCCAGCTAAAGACTTACAGAAATCTCTGGAACATGCTACCATCTCTGTTGACGAGTCTACGATACATAAAACACTAAACAAGAATGGTGTTCATGGGAGGACACCACGGAAGAAGCCACTGCTGTCCAAAGAAAACATTGCTGCACGTCTGAAGTTTGCAAAAGTGCACCTGGATGTTCCACAGCGCTACTGGCAAAATATTCTGTTGACAGATTAAACTACAGTTGAGTTGTTTGGAAGGAACACGCAACACTATGTGTGGAGAAAAAATGGCACAGCACACCAACATCAAAACCTCATCCCAACTGTAAAGTATGGTGAAGGGATCATCATGGTTTGGAGCTGCCTCAGGGCCTGGATAGCTTGCTATCATAGACGGGGAAATGATTTACCAAGTTTATCAAGACATTTTGCAGGAGAATGTAAGGCTATCTGTAAAGAGGAATGGTCCAAAATTCCTCCTGACTGTTGTGCAGGTCTGATCCGCAACTACAGAAAACATTTTGGTTGAGTTTATTGCTGCAAAAGGAGGTATTGGCTGGATTCACAAGATCTTTGTCTTTCATTTGCTGTACGCTGTGTATTTTTCATAAATGTTTTATATTGAGTATTTAGGTAATTCACGTTGGTCTCTGTAGTTATTCTAGTTGCTTTGGTGAGAGTTGTGATGGTGGCTGCAATGTAAAACTATGATTTATACCTGAAATATGGTTGACCCTCCTTTGATGACATTACTAGTTTATCTAGCGTGTCCTGCGTTGCATATAATCGATGCGGTGCGCATTCGCGAAAAGGACTGTCGTTGCTCCAATGTGTACCTAACCATAAAAATCATTGGCATTCTTAAAATCAATACACAGAAGTATATACACTGCTCAAAAAAATAAAGGGAACACTTAAACAACACAATGTAACTCCAAGTGAATCACACTTCTGTGAAATCAAACTGTCCACTTAGGAAGCAACACTGATTGACAATAAATTCCACATGCTGTTGTGCAAATGGAATAGACAAAAGGTGGAAATTATAGGCAATTAGCAAGACACCCCCAAAAATGGAGTGATTCTGCAGGTGGTGACCACAGACCACTCTCAGTTCCTATGCTTCCTGGCTGATGTTTTGGTCACTTTTGAATGCTGGCGGTGCTCTCACTCTAGTGGTAGCATGAGACGGAGTCTACAACCCACACAAGTGGCTCAGGTAGTGCAGTTCATCCAGGATGGCACATCAATGCGAGCTGTGACAAAAAGGTTTGCTGTGTCTGTCAGCGTAGTGTCCAGAGCATGGAGGCACTACCAGGAGACAGGCCAGTACATCAGGAGACGTGGAGGAGGCCGTAGGAGGGCAACAACCCAGCAGCAGGACCGCTACCTCCGCCTTTGTGTAAGGAGGTGCACTGCCAGCGCCCTGCAAAATGACCTCCAGCAGGCCACAAATGTGCAACGGAGAGAATGCGTTTGACTGTTTTCAATATTAGCGCTTCCAGGAGGAACGGAAAATTGCGTGTCAATTCATAAACCAATTCATAAACCATGGAATTGGTACATCGAAGATCTTCCTAACTGTTTTGCAATCTATATGGTAAAGCTGTCAATTTTTTTGGTCCTTAAATTAAAATTAAAATGTATACCAGTTATCACAATTTTGGTATTTAATGCAGGGCCGACAGACAAGTTCCTTTCTTCCCCCCCCCCCCCCCCCCCCCCTTCCACTTGATGACGGTTCCAATTGATAAAGTAATTTCTGCCCTGACTGTAAAATCAATCAAGGCTAAAGTGACTTTAATTTAAGGTTTCAATTAGAAAAATGTGGCGCTGTACAATGTGACCGGTCGAGAGTATTGTTAATTTAATATCTGATTGATTTATCAAGACCAGTCCCCATTCTGTCATTCAGTAATAATAATAATCGTTGGATAACAGATCGGCTCCCGGAACACATTAAGAGGCGGCTTCTATCTTCAATATAATCATTAATTCAGAAGGTTAAACCCATAGGTTTTAGGCCTGCAGTAGGTTATAATAAACAAAAATTGTGTCAATTCATAAACCATATGCCATGGAATCAGTACATTGAAAATCCCTTCCCAACTGTTTTGCAATCTATATGGCACTGCTGTCAATAAAATAAAAAATAAAAACGGGTATATATTTTTTATTTATGACAATTTTCTTTAACCGATTTTGATATTTTGGACATGATTTCATTTCAAATAACCAAAAGTGAGCAGTTGTAATCTGAATAAAGGGGAAAAGGCCATTCTTGAACATGGGGTGAGACATTCTTACTAATTTGTAAAAGAAGCCAGTTTGTTTTTTGGAATGATTTATTTCTGTTTTTTTTAGAGGGAGAGAAACCAAAAGCCCACCTTGCCTATTTTTCAAAAATCATCAGTTCACATGTCAAGTAAAATTCCCCCACTGTATTTACCCAAGTTCTCTCTTAACTCCAGGACCACTAACAGTTTTATTTTATTATTATATATTTTTTTGCCTGATGCAGAACTCTACTGCCGGAGAAGAGAGACTCTCAGACTGAAAATGCCTCCATTAATTGCCACAGTTTCGACTACCGATAGATCAGCGTTCTAACTCCCCTTTGGGATAGTGTGGTGCAATGACAGAATGCCACAATCTACCACTAACGGTCGCAGCATAAGCTCGTAACTTTTAAAGGAAGAACCACTAACTACATTATACCTGGTTAAATACAAGGTAAATGTTTGGGTTAAGCAACATTAAATATGACAAAGGGATAGTTGAGGATTTTGGCACTGTGGCCCTATATCTACTTCCCGAGAATCAGATTTAACTCGTGCATACAATTTTTATCTATTTGCGTCCAGTATGAAGGTTGTTTCACAAGCCACTGCTAAATAGCGTTAGCCCAATGACTGGAAGTCTACAGGACCAGCTAGCAATTAGACTTCCAGTAATTGCGCTAACGCTAGTTAGCAATTGCGCTGACGCTTGTTAGCAACTTCCTTCAAACTGCACGCAGATACATAAAAATGACATTCACAAGTTTATCTGACTATGAAGAAGTAGATAAATGGCCTCATTGCCAAAATCCCAAACTATCCCTTTAAAAAAACTGTAGGCCCAAGTTCCAGTTTAGTGATTACAATGCCATGCCATATTTAAGTGATAAATCCTGAGAAGCTGGTGTTTGGGGGATATATTGGCACTGGTGTTAGGCCTGAGACTAAGTCGAGGGCCGGCAAACCATGCCAATATATCCTCCAAACACCGGCTTCGAAAGCATTATCACTTTTATACAACGGGTTGCCAACATATTCAAAAAATGATTGACATATTTTCATTAAACATTGTATTTTGATTTCATTCATTCTATTTAATCCTTCCACAAGATATAGTCATGACACATCTAAGGTTGCTACCCACACCGGCTGGTTGTTCATTCTATCGGTTCGGTTGACAGACATTTATTTGGATACATCCATAACAATGAGCTAATGATCTACGATGTTGCCTGTCATAAAAAAATTTGCTCTCTTGTCAGGACACTGTTGTTCAGAAGATCTAGCCAACAACACAGCTAACACAACTTCAAACTGAAGCTGGAAAGACTAGCTGCATTTTGTTTAGTTTGACCTGTTTTTTGACCTGGCTGATGAGACCGTGGATTGCGCAGTGAGATGGAACAGAGTAAATAGTCATTTCAACAACATAGCTTTAGCCGGTGGTAACTTGTGGAATAGACACCGGCTGGAATGTGGTTTTAACCAATCAGCATCCAGGATTAGAACCACCCGTTGCATAACATATAACATCATTTGATAACCTCTTTGGTCAAAGAGTAATGCTGTAACATTACTGACTATTATTTTCATAGGAGTGTAGATGTCTGTAAATTGTGCATTTAAATTACAGCTCCAAATCAGACGACATGTCTCTGAAATTGTGCAATCGTCTCTCCAGTGACATTCATCCAAGGGAATATTCCCACCTTTGCATACCAATTTGATCATTTGGAAATCCAGTCCTTTGCCCCGAAAACATTATTAATGCCCCCTTGTTAAAGTGATTATTCAAATGATCTGCCATTACGGGGAGTAATGTGCATTTAAGTCTCCATTCTGCTTGGGCTATTCCCAACATGTAACTAACTATTTATATTGGATGTTTTCACAGTAAATGTATACCTACTGTGCTGTATTTTCTTTTTCAGAATATAGCCTATTTTGTTGGACAGACTGCAAAGAGAGACAGGAAAGGGAGGAGGAGAGATGGTGTGCTAGAAGGGCATAGGTTGGATTTGAACCCACACCAGCACTGGTATATATGTGTGTTCCTGAAGGCAGTGGCAGTAACCGTTACACCACCCCAGGCCACTAGTGTGCTGCACCTTTTAAATGCATTCTACCTCTTGTGTGTCACGATGAAGAGGAAATGATATTACTGACAGCGTGTACCTTGTGTTATTGCCCAGGTACTTCTAGATTCATCTGAACATCCATTCTGTGAACCTGGGCTGTGTACTCTGATTGTGGTCCGGGCCCTCAAACTGTTGCACATCACCTGAATTGATGAGATTTTCAACCATTAGAAAGACCTTTCTGATTTCCGTTGAATAGTGTGTTCTGTCATTTCAAAGCTAGGGAAAGACGTCAGTGTGGGACTCATTACATTGAAAGGGTGGCAGTAGTTAACATTAGACACGCATGAGTTTTTACTCGCCAATGTAACACACTGTGGTCAAAGACTTAGTAGCGTAGTTGTAGTCACGATCTGGTTACATTACCTATAAGTACACTTAGTTACGTTTTTGGGTTATTAAATATTTATTAACTTATTTTTATTGATTATTTCCGGATCTCTTCTAAACTACCCACAATTTCTCAAGGTCATATGGAGGACCTACTCTGTGCTACCGAGTTTGTATCGTAGCTGGCTAAAGTTAGCCATGCTAGCATGTAATTACATTCCAGATCCAAGTGTTGGTGGTGGTGAATTACAATCCACCAATCACGAGGAAGTGTGATGTAAACAAAGAGCAGGCTCTAGTGCTTTCTTGCCGTGGGTTAAAAATGAAATCGAAAATCATACCTGCTTGCTAATTGTGTAGTACCTCTGGTTCTTTTTGTTTTGTTAACATTTTGGCATGTTCTCTGTGAAGTAGTCTTGTACGTTTGGCTGGCTAGGCTAATAGCTAGTTGGCTAAATAGGTAACGTTAGCTGGCTGGCTAGCTTGCTGGTTAAGATAACATTATTTCATAACTGGTGAGATGGCGTAATGTATTTGGAAAACATTGGTTCACTGTTGATAGCAACTGGCTGACTCAATAAATCAACTTGCAAGGTTTCTAGCCAACTAGCCTGCTAATGTTATCCCTAGTAGCCGGCTAACGTTAAAATATTTGCTTGTAAATTGGCTGAAAAATGTAAGTTAAATTAAAAAGAAACTAGTGCAAACAATTTGGTTTAATTTAAAGTTAAACATTTGGAGTTTACATTATAGGGAATAGGCTGGCTTGCCGGGTCCTCCAAATTGCATCACACCCCGGATTTCTTTTTCTTTCCAAGATGACTTCAGCATTCTTTGAAATTCTGATCAGTTTTCTTTAATAACTTGTAACAGTTTTTAATTGAGGTGTAACTTTGCATTGGGAATTTTGATGTGTGTACTAATGCAAATCCATATGCTACATGTGATTTACGTTTATGCTACCTACCCTTTAAGTGTCTCGTATAGAACTGGTTTGGCAGAACTGAACTGGCATTTGCAAACTTCTTATTGCTGCCAACTATCTTAGTGAGAAGAACACAAAGCTCCACTTCTGAACATTGTGTAAAACTTTGGGTTGACACAGTAGTGTATTGCATTGTACTGGTTATGTTTTTAATGAGTAACAATTGTCAGCCTATTTGAAAAGTGAAAAATGTTATTATAAATAACCATAAAAAGCTGTGATACTTCTAAAACATGTAAATTTCTCCCCATTTTTAAAGTGCAACAAAACCAAAGCCGTTCCTTCAAGTGAATGCCTCTAGGTTTTGGGGGTTGTTCCATTATTAATGCTATGCAGAAGCCAAACTTTTAGGTTGGCGCAGTTGGGCGCTTTAATCTATTTTTGCTGTAAATCAATGCATTTTTAAAGAGGACAACTGAACATGGGTTGATGTGGGAATGCAGTTGATTTCTCGGTGATGCAGTGCTGTAACCTTTACTGTGCTGAGCCCGAGTTCACAAACAGCATCCTTCCCTCTCCTGGGACCTCTCGTAGGGGGAGTGTGCCCAAATGCTGCACTCCCATATTTTATTTATGGAAAAATACACCTTTTTAACTTTGCTGTTCTCAGGATTTTTTCTGATTGTCGATGGGTTGCAACCTCTTCTCTCCTGTAAGCCGTTTTTAGGTGTTACTGTGTATCTGTGTAGGCTAGATATTTGATTCTAAGTTCTCGAGGGCCACAGTGTGTTGGCAGTTCATTAGCTATTGGTTGAGATCTGAAAAGCAGTGCTGGGGTGAATCATTTCCATTTTCTTCTGTTGATCTGGGATGTGAATTGATAACATTTCATGAATAATTTGTATTCTATTTTCCCTGAAATAAAAATGTATTTCACTTATTTAACCTCTCTAGGGTACGTAGGACGGTAGCGTCCCACCTTGTCAACAGCCAGTGAAACTGCAGGGCACCAAATTCAAAACAACAGATATCCCATAATTAAAATTCCTCAAACATACATGTATTTTACACCATTTTAAAGATACACTTGTTGTAAATCCAGCCACAGTGTCCGATTTCAAAAAGGCTTTATGACAAAAGCAAACCAAACGATTATGTTTGAGTGCCTATTCACAGAATAACACAGCCATTTTTCCAGCCAAAGAGAGGATTCACAAAAAGCAGAAATATAGATAAAATTAATCACTAACCTTTGATCTTCATCAGATGACACTCATAGGACTTCATGTTACACAATACATGTATATTTTGTTCGGTAAAGTTCATATTTATATCCAAAAATCAGAGTTTACTTTGGCGCGTTACGTTCAGTAGTTCCAAAACATCTGGTGATTTTGCAGAGAGCCACATCAATTTAAAGAAATACTTATTAGAAATGTTGATGAAAATACAAGTGTTATGCATGGAATTTTAGATGCACTTCTACTTAATGCAACCGCTGTCAGATTTCAAAAAAGCTTTACGGAAAAATCAAACCATGCAATAATCTTGAGTCGCTGCTCAGAGCCCAATCAAGACACAAATATATCCGCCATATTTTGCAGTCAAGAGAAGTCAGAACATTATAAATATTCACTTACATTTGATATTCATGAGAATGCACTCCCAGGAATCCCAGTTCCACAAATGTTTGTTTGATTCGATAATGTCCGTCATTTATGTCCAAATTCCTCCTTGTTGTTCTAGCGTTCAGTACACTTTCTAAACTCAAGACACGCGGGCAAGTTCAGCGGAAAGTACGGACGAGAAGTTAGTTATATTACAGTCCGTAGAAACATGACAAACAAAGTATTGAATCAATCTTTAGGATGTTTTTAACATAATTCTTCAATAATGTTCCAACCGGAGAATTATTTTGTCTTCAGAAGTGCGATGGAACAGAGCTCTCTCTCACATGAACGCGCATGGTCAGCGCATGTTCAGATCATGGTAGACCTTACTCAATCCCCTCTCATTCGGCCCCCCTTCACAGTAGAAGCATCAGACAAGGCTCTAAAGACTGTTGACATCTAGTGGAAGCCTTAGGAAGTGAAAAAATGACCAATATCCCACTGTATCTTCAATAGGGAATGAGTTGGAAAAACGACCAACCTCAGATTTTCCACTTCCAGGTTGGATTTTTTCTCAGGTTTTTGCCTGCCTTATGAGTTCTGTTATACACAGACATCATTCAGTGTTTTCTATCCAAATCTACTAATAATATGCATATTCTAGCTTTCATGGCTGAGCAGGCAGTTTACTCTGGGCACGCTTTTCATCCGAATGTGAAAATACTGCCCCCTACCCCAAAGAAGTTAATACATTTGAAATTATTAAATCAGCGTGGATTCAACCATAATCTCAGAACCCAAAACCAAATCTTGCACTAGCTAGCTGTCACTTAATTTGACTGTGGGCGAGTGTTTTAAAATCTGAATACACTTGGCCTGAAATAAAGGACGTGGTCAAACGTCAAATTGACCACAGGCCCTTTTCTTAGGATGAATTTACAGTCAGCCCTGCTGAACTCAATAGCCTACTTATGTATGGCCCCATCCTTCCATGGGATGTTTATTTATTCCAAACCATGCACAAATTGTCCCTTGATCAATGAATGATTCAAATCGAGTTAGGGCGCATGCATTTCAAGTCAGGATTCGACCCAAAGAGGACACCTACATTTAAATTTTAGTCATTTAAGAAGACGCTCTTATCCAGAGCGACTTACAGTAGAGGGCATACATTTGAATTTTTTTCCGTAACTAGTGAAGTATCAAACAGTAATTACAGTCAAGGGGCTTAACTCAATTTTATTGAAAGATGAGCAAGAACCTTCAAATGACAACATCGGCTTTGGCATCGAGGTGGAAAGTAATAACAATGTTGTTTTTGGCTTTTTGGACCCTTTGCTCCCTCTCTTCAATGCCCATTACTCCCAGACATGACAGTTCTCGACACGCCGACAGGCTCCTTTAGAGACATTAGGTTACCCACACAACGCAGTCCTCCCCAGGAAACCCCCTCAGCTCGTCAAACTCTGGGAGGAGGGTGTATTTTGTCATAACTTCCAATACTTTGTTTTCTTCTGAAAATATTTGGATTCCTCCTTACTCTTGCCCTCCACCCCTTTAAAATGCAGAAGTGTAAAGCCGCTCTGTCAAAGCCTGGCGATCAGTGGGTGGCTGTTAGCAATCCATTCAGCAGAGGGAGTGCATACCAGCCACACAAGTCTAAACGGTGAATACATTCAATCACACAGAGACCCAAACTCTTTTTAAGGGACTATGTGTGCCCACTTATGAAAGCCTCATACCCTTTTCACATGGGTGTGCAACTTTAAATATGTTTTCAGTTTCAATCAAAATCTTTGCTCATTATATTTTATTGGTCATGTTTTTTTAAATGTAGGCTAATAGTTGCTAATAAATGTAAAACTGCTCTATTGCTCACTATTCTCCCTCTTCCCTCCCGTATGGCAGGTGTGATTTTAGCAAAAAAAAATGTGGGGTAAAGAATAGCATATTTCAGGATTTATCTAAACTCGTTCACCAATATATGCACAACTTGTATTCAGTTTCAGGCAAATTATGAAATAATGAGCATCAGGATAATAAGGATTTATAGGAAACCATGCAATTACCAAACTCCTGCTAATCTAATCCTCTTTGGGATCACATTTGTGGCCTGCTGGAGGTCATTTTGCAGGGCGCTGGCAGTGCACCTCCTTGCACAAAGGCGGAGGTAGCGGTCCTGCTGCTGGGTTGTTGCCCTCCTACGGCCTCCTCCACGTCTCCTGATGTACTGGCCTGTCTCCTGGTAGCGCCTCCATGCTCTGGACACTACGCTGACAGACACAGCAAACCTTTTTGCCACAGCTCGCATTGATGTGCCATCATGGATGAACTGCACTACCTGAGCCACTTGTGTGGGTTGTAGACTCCGTCTCATGCTACCACTAGAGTGAGAGCACCGCCAGCATTCAAAAGTGACCAAAACATCAGCCAGGAAGCATAGGAACTGAGAAGTAGTCTGTGGTCACCACCTGCAGAATCACTCCTTTTTTGGGGGTGTCTTGCTAATTGCCTATAATTTCCACCTTTTGTCTATTCCATTTGCACAACAGCATGTGAAATGTATTGTCAATCAGTGTTGCTTCCTAAGTTGACAGTTTGATTTCACAGAAGTATGATTGACTTGGAGTTACATTGTGTTGTTTAAGTGTTCCCTTTATTTTTATTTTGTTATAAACAGTCATCTGGTTAGTGAGGCTCGACTTGGACCGGGTAATGTGTTGTGAAGCTAGCCACAATAAGGATTAGGTACAATAGTGGACTTCGCGGTTATCCTTCAGGGTAAAAGTATGTTATTGGCAGTCATGCAAATGAATACAAATTGTAGAATTATGCCTTTTATTTTGAAGGCTAACTGCAAAGTCTACTATTGTGGCTAATCTTTATGGTGGCTAGCTTTACATAGATGGGTCCAACCACCATTAATCAAATAAGAACTGTCTTATAAATTAGGTTTATTTTAGATGATGACACCTAGCTATATAGTTAGCTAACTAACTATAGCTATTGAAACAGATTCTCGTTTTTGGGGAAGAACATTGTTTGCATCCATGAGCTAGCTAGCTTTTTTTATGACCAGCACTGTAAGTGCGCGAGACAACTTTACCAGCATCATTAGCATATGTATCTATGAATCGTTGTGACATATGAAATACGAGTGATTGTGTAATAACTAAGAAAAACAAATTATGAACGCATTAAATTATGTGACGTGCAGTTATATTCAGCTGCTGATTGGTCAACAAGCTTGACACTTCAAATTGTATATTTTTTGACACGCAAAGACCCAAATGGCGTTCCATAGAAATCCTGGTTGAGAATAAACGACTGAACAACAAAACAGAACAGCAAGTAAGCGAAATTAATAGGTTTTGATTATGTTTTACTGGTAGTGGGGACATACGTAAATGACAACAAAATAACTTTTTGGTCAGTGTGGTGTGTGTGTGTAACCTTTTATTTAACTAGGCAAGTCAGTTTAGAACAAATTCTTATTTACAATGATGGCCTACCCCGGACGTTGCTGGGCCAATTGTGCGCCGCCCTATGGGACTACCAATCACGGCCGGATGTGTGATACAGCCTGGATTCTAACCAGGGACTGTAGTGGCGCCTCTTGCACTGAGATGCAGTGCCTTAGACCACTGCGCCCATGTGTGCGTGTTAACTATTTAACTGTACTAGAATGCTTAAAAGGACGCTAAAATTCTAAATATCAGTTATCGGTATCATTTTTTTGGGGGGGGGGGGCAAGGAAAATATCGGTATCGGCCAAAAAATGTCATATCGGTGCATCACTAATTTCTACAGCATTGAAGGTCCCCAAGAACACAGTGGCCTCCATCATTCTTAAATGGAAGAAGTTTGTAACAACCAAGACTAGGAAGAGTTGTCCGCCCGGCCATCCTGAACAATCGGGGGAGAAGGGTCTTGGTCAGGGAGGTGACCAAGAACCTGTTGGTCACTGTGACAGAGCTCCCGAGTTCCTCTGTGAATATGGGAGAACCCTCCGACAAGGACAACCATTTCTGCAGCGCTCCACCAATCAGGCCTTTTGGTAGAGTGGCCAGATGGAAGCCACTCTTCAGTAAAAGGCACATGACAGCCTGCTGTTTGCCAAAAGGCACCTAAAGGACTCTGACCATGTGAAACAAGATTCTCTAGTCTGATGAAATCAAGATTGAACTCTTTGGCCTGAGTGCCAAACGTCACATCTGGACAAAACTTGGCACCTATTCCTACAGTGAAGCTTGGTGGTGGCAGTCATGATCAAGAGAAAGATGAACGGAGCGACGTACAGAGATCCTTTTTGAAAACCTGCTCCAGAGGGCACTGGACCTCAGACTGGGGAAAGGTTCAGCTTCCAACAGAACAACAACCCTAATCAAACGACCAAGACAAAGCAGGAGTGACTTCGGGACAAGTCTCAATGTCCTTGAGTGGCCCAGCCAGAGCCCGGACTTGAACCCAATCTCTGGAGAGACCTGAAAATAGCTGTTCAGCGACGCTCCACATCCAACCTTACAGAGCTTTAGTGGATCTGCAGGTGAAGAATGGGGAAAAACTCCCCAAATACAGGTGTGCCAAGCTTGTAGCATTATACCCAAGAAGACTGGTCTGTAATCACTGCCAAAGGTGCTCCAACAAAGTATTGAGGAAAGGGTCTGAATACTTATGTGATATTTCAATTATTATTTTTTAATAAATTAGCCAAAATTTCTTAACCTGTTTTTGCTTTGTAATTGATATTGTGTTTAGATTGATGAAGGGGGGGGGAGAAACGATTTAATAAATTTTAGAATAAGGCTGTAACGTAACAATGTGGAGAAAGTCAAGGGTCTGAACTTTCCGAATGCACTGTATGTATATAATTGAATGTATAGACAATATAGAATATGTAGTATATCTGAAGAATAGTGTATGTGACCAGTGTTCCCTGACTATGTAGGGCAGCAGCCTCTAAGGTGCATGGTAGAGTAACTGGGTGGTAGGCGGCTAGTGACAGTGACTAATGTTCAGGGCAGGGTACCGGGTAGAGGCTGGCTAGTGGTGACTATTTAACATACTGATGGCCTTGAGGTAGAAGCTGTTTTTCAGTCTCTCGGTCCCAGCTTTGATGCACCTGTACTGACCTTCCCTTCTGGATTGTAGCGGGGTGATCAGGCTGTGGCTCGGGTGGCTGAGATCCTTGATATTATTCTTGGCCTTCTTGTGACAGAGTGCTGTAGATGTCCTGGAGGGCAGGCAGTGTGCCCTCGGTGACGTGTTGGGCTATAACAGCACCAACCACTTCCTCATCACGCTTTAATTTACCACCCTTAATGAATGCATTTGCAGACTTGGCACAAGCCCTTTCTATCCAAGGTCGCAGGGTTTCTACTAGTCTTGCACTTTTGTCTGTAATTCCTGTGTCACGTCACACGCTTGACAGGCAATTATTCTATGGATGGCTGTGGTTCAAGGTGTGGTTGCATTCAGAGATTTGATTTTGGAGCTTGCTTCATCATGGCTGAGCCGTGGTTACAGAAGCGAAATACCTCTGATGGTTTTAACACGTGACCACAAATCACAGACATGCTCTGAACCCTGTGTACCAATCAAACCTGTGGTAAGGACCTCAGTGCTTCTCAATAGCTAGCCTATTTAACTGTTTTACGCAGCAAAGCACCGTAAGGCTTGCCTCTGCAGACTTGAAAGAAAACAAATTAGCATGATTTGTAATGGCACACTTGCTTCAGATACAATAGGGGAGCGCTCCCAGATATATGGGTAGTCACTGTGGAACTGGTTGACTGGGTAATCACCGTCTTTGGGTGCTCACCCCCCTTTCACCCAGCAGCAGTGCTATGACCCCTCTCTGTTGTAACGTATTACTCAACCTAGCACCTCCACTACTCTTAACGCTATGCCGCCACAACATTCAAGCCCACGCTCTCAACTGCAACAACAACCTCAGCAGATCGGGGCTTGTGGCAGCTTGATTTGCAGCTAAAGCCTACTCCTAATGAGGGAAAAAATAAGAACTTGTGCAAAAGCTCACCTGGCATTTTCCCTCTTCCCTTTTTCTTTTGCCATGCATGTTTGACTAGATGAATGTGTGTTAAACATTTGGGGGTTTTTCAACTGAAAAATAAACTGGTTTGCGGGCGGAGCGTTATCTCTGTTTTCTCCTCTTGTATGTTGCTCTCCAGGGGGCTCCGCAGAGACCGAGAGTTTTGTATTCCGGGTAGATCGGCTCGTTGAAGTTTCAGGAGACGATAGTGTGTGTGATTGCGTGGGCTGGTGTGTTCTGTTTAAGGACATTTGAAGGTTGTTTTAATTACTCAAAGATGTGCAGGTATCCTTTGGAGACTTAGCTCTACTCCTGACCAGGTTTAGTCAGGAAATTGTTCAAGCAGGACGTTGGTCCACACTGAAATGATCCTATACTCTGAAATAAATATTTGAGATTTTATTTATATATAAACTGCGATTTTAGGATCTTAATTGTGTACAGCATTATTTAGCCTTGCTTGTGTTCTGACAGTGAATGTTATATACACTGAGTGGACAAAGCATTAGGAACACCTTCCAAATTTTGAGTTGCACCCCCTTTTGACCTCAGAACAGCGTCGGGGCATGGGTCAAAAGTGTTCCACAGGAATGCTGGCCCATGTTGACTCCAATGCTTCCCACAGTTATCTCGATGTCTTTTGGGTGGTGGACCGTTCTTGATGCACACGGGAAACTTTTGAGTGTGAAAAACCCAGCAGCGTTGCAGTTCTTGACACACCTAAACCAGTGCACCTGGCACCTACTACCATACCACGTTCAAAGGCACTTAAATATTTTGTCTTTCCATTCACCCTCTGAATGGCGCACATACACATTCCATGTCTCAGTTATCTCAAGGCTTAAAAAGACTAACCTGTCTCCTCCCCTTCATCTACACTGATTGAAGTGAATTTAACAGGTGACTTCAAAAAGGGATCATAGCTTTCACCTGGTCAGTCTGTCATGGAAAGAGCGGGTGTTCCTAATGTTTCGTACACTCGTGTATACAGTGCTTTCAGAAAGTTTTCAAGATTTTGTTGTCTTAAATTGGATTAAAATGGATTTTGTTGTCTTTTTTTGTCAACGCTCTACACACAATACTTTAATGCCAAAGTGGAAGAAAAAGTAAAAATTATATTTGAATTTTATTTTCCATTATTATATATCTTGATTAGATTCAAAAGTATTGGAAAGAGCAGGTGTTCTTAATGTTTTGTATACTCAGTGTATATATATATATATATTTTGTTTTATTTATTATTTCTGGGGGGTTGGGCCCCCCCCACCATGCTTAAGTTAACTATCGAAGCTGTTCCAAATCAATGATATCCAGCTGAGGGCTCCAGCTATGCATTTGGTTTGCTAACTTGACAGCTATGTGGCTAGATGGCAAGATTCATCTTCTTGGTTAAAGCAGAGACCATCAATCCCATCCTGGATGAAGACCCATGTTGCCAAAATTGTTTGGTGTTTATTTAATATTTTTTTTTTTTACAAATAGTGCCCCTTGTGTGCACTTCTGGTAATACCGTATACCCCTGTATGGAACAGAAACTGTATGAAAATCTGGATTCTGCTCAACCCTAATCACTATAATGATTCACAGGTATTCACTATTAATCTCTAATAGCATTAACATTTAAAAAAAAAAATCTGTACACTGTTGATGGAGGAATGATTGAAAACGGTCCCTCAATATTTCTAAGTCTTACTCAAATAATTTTGTCAAAACCTTCCTGAAACTCCTATTTTCAGTTAACAAATTAACAGTAGAGCATTCTCTTCTGAAGCACTCTGGTTGTTTTGTAGCAGAAGCTGTGCTGTGTTCAAGTCCGAAATGGAGAGGCGGGCCTTGACTTGACAGCAGAGTGAGGCAAAACAGCGGGGGTTCTGAGCTAGGATCGAATGGCGGGAACCCGTTTACCGGGATTTACCAATCAAAACCACTCCCTTTTCTCAGGATAAATGACTGCGAGAAACCAGTAAATCATCATAAATGATTTATATGAACAGCTTGTCATGAAATGGAACCGCTAAGTTATATGCAATGTCTTAATCTGGCTTCTCTACGGCCCCTGCATGATGAATCAACACTCAGGGGGGGACAGACAGCCCATCTCCGTATGCAGCGCAGTTCACAACACAAGACCTATTAACTCATGGCAACTTTTTTTCTTGTGACAAGTAGGCCTCATTTGCTGCACCATAACCTATGCTACAGTAATATAAAGAACGAATGCGTGTCTAATCTCTATCTGGCTATCGGGGGTCACCTTGTTTTAAAAAAAATTGCAGCTGCAGTGTTTAAAAACAGCCTGTCACACGAGTATTGTTGCTTTAAATCAGTCCCTGCGCAAGCACTCTCTCGCAGTCTTTCTCTCTCTCAACTCCATTCAAATTGCATCCAAAATAGATCTTATTCTAGATTGATACTGTATATATAGTTGAAGTCGGAAGATTACATACACTTGGGTTGGAGTCATTAACATGTTTTTCAACCACTCCACAAATTTCTTGTTAACAAACTATAGTTTTGGCAAGTCGGTTAGGACATCTACTTTGTGTATGACACAAGTCATTTTTCCAACAATTGTTCAGACAGATTATTTCACTTTTTTATAATTCACTGTATCACAATTTCAGTGGGTCAGAAGTTTACATATGTAACGGATGTGAAATGGCTAGCTAGTTAGCGGGTGCGCGCTAGTAGCATTTCAATCAGTTACGTCACTTGCTCTGAGACTTAAGTAGTGTTGCCCCTTGCTTTGCAAGGGCCGTGGCCTTTGTGGAGCGATGGGTAACGGCCGTGGCCTTCGTGGAGCGATGGGTAACGATGCTTCGTGGGCGACCGTTGTTGATGTGTGCAGAGGGTCCCTGGTTCGCGCCCGTGTCGGGGCGAGGGGACGGTTTAAAGTTATACTGTTACACATACACTAAGTTGACTTTACCTTCAAACTGCTTGGAAAATTCCAGAAAATGATAGGCTAGTTGACATAATTTGAGTCAATTGGAGGTGTACCTGTGGATGTATTTCAAGGTCTACCTTCAGTGCCTCTTTGCTTGACATCATGGGGAAAATCTAAAGAAATCAGCCAAGACCTCAGGAAAAAAAATGGTAGACCTCCACAAGTCTGGTTCATCCTTCGGAGCAATTTCCAAATGCCTGAAGGTATCACGTTCATCTGTACAAACAATAGTACGCAAATATAAACACCATGGGACAATGCAGCTGTCATACAGCTCAGGAAGGAGACACGTTCTGTCTCCTAGAGATGAACGTACTTTGGTGCGAAAAGTGCAAATCAATCCCAGAACAACAGCAAAGGACTTTGTGAAGATGCTGGAGGAAACGGGTACAAAAGTATCTTTAACCACAGTAAAACGAGTCCTATATCGGCATAACCTGAAAGGCCGCTCAGCAAGGAAGAAGCAACTGCTCCAAAACCGCCAATAGAAAGCCAGACTACGTTTTGCAACTGCACATGGGGACAAAGATCATACTTTTTAGAGAAATGTCCTCTGGTCTGATGACATAGAACTGTTTGGGCATAATGACCATCGTTATGTTTGGAGGAAAAGGTGGGAGTCTTGCAAACTGAAGAACACCATCCCAGCCATGAAGCACGGGGGTGGCAGCATCATGTTGTGGGGGTGCTTTGCTGCAGGAGGGACTGGTGCACTTCACAAAATAGATGGCATCATGAGGGAGGACATTTATGTGGATATATTGAAGCAACATCTCAAAACATATGTCAGGAAGTTAAAGCTTGGTCTTCCGAATGGACAATGACTCCGAGCATACTTCCGAAGTTGTGGCAAAATGGCTTAAGGACAACACTCAACTCATTGGAGTGGCCATCACAAAGCCCTGACCTCAATCATATAGAAAATGTGTGGGCAGAACTGAACAAGTTATGTGCGAGCAAAGAGGCCTACAAACCTGACTCAGTTACACCAGCTCTGTCAGGAGGAATGGGCCAAAATTCACCCAACTTATTGTGTGAAGCTTTTGGAAGGCTACCTGAAATGTTTGACCCAAGTTAAACAATTTAAAGGCAATGCTACCAAATACTAATTCAGTGTATGTAAATGTCTGACCCACTGGGAATGTGATGAAAGAAAAAAAGCTGAAATTAATCATTCTCTCTATTATTCTGACATTTCATATTCTTACAATAAAGTGGTGATCCTAACTGACTTAAGACAGGGAATTCTTACTAGGATAACATGTCAGGAATTGTGAAAAACTGAGTTTAAATGTATTTGGCTAAGGTGTATGTAAACTTCCGACTTCAACTGTAGATGTCCTAGCCTACATTTTTCAGGTAATACATTCAAGCCTTGTTTTTTGCTCATTTTGGGTTATGCATAAGCTCAACTTTTCCTCTGTCTGTCGCGCAGTAAGTAAGCACCTGTGCTCCGCTGGCCTCCTTAAATGTTCCTTAGCTCTTGGGGTCCCATGCAGTAAAAGCTTGACTAGAATAGCTTGCTGGACATTTCTTTGTTGCATTTCCTACACCAATGGACTACTTGAAGAGGGACGCAAGCTCTTGGGGGTAGGCTGTAGCAGTTATTTATTATTTAGTTATTAGTTATTTAGTTATTTATTTTCAGACCCATAACCATTCAATCAATCTTTGAAGAAAATAAATCCTTTTGCATATAATTCCAGTCCTATGTTATTCAAGGATGTCATTAGGGACAACGTAACGTATTTATTTAATTGTTGAAAGCGATGAAGGATAGGCTAATAAGATTAGTGGAAAAATATGTCAGCCTACTAATTATACAATTAGGCCCTATTATATTTTAAAATCCAAATCACTAGCCTATACTTGTGACTTTGTAGGCCGCATCTGCTGCACCAGAATCACAATTTCTCTTCTGCTTTATCATGGTTTGAATGATGTGTGTAATTCCAGTCCATATAATTCAATAGGCTACTCTCAAAAAGATGATCCTACTGGAGCTAGTTTAATTAATTTGCCCAAGATACCATATAGCCATCAACATCAATGGGCTTTTCATGTTTTTCTGTCGTACGTAATGGGCAGTAGCCCATCATATATGTATTGGATAAGGGCACAATCATTTGGGCATGGGCTCATAAAATGTATTTAATAAATGGCTCATCAGGCTCCGGTAGCATCAGGTTTTAATTTTCATGCTGATCAAAGCTCTTATCAAATGCAGACATTTCCGGTTTTGTCAGGAAATACGGGGTTACCCGGGATAAAAGTAATTTATTCTCGGGATGGAACATTTCTAAAATACCGGGAAAATATTCAAACCTATTCTGTCCTTCCGGGTTCCGCTGAAGAATTGGAATTCCTCCCGAGCTGTTTTCTCATTTTGGCAGGCAGTTCTGAAAACAATTCCCAAGCTTTTAGTCACTCCAGATCGAGTTGCCATTTCTACTTTGTTGGATGGAGAATGACAGAGGGAAGCTGGATAGACAGAACTCTTAGGAATAGTTTTGCTGTTGTGGTGGGTGGCTTTGTGATATTGCAAAGGCATGTATTTATGGCTCTCTGAGTGTCATGTCCTGGCTGACAACAAACTCACCTTCTTGCTTTCTGTTTTACAGCATTGGATCTAAATGAACATGCACCATAGGACTACTCTACCTTTGGGTACAGTACATTCCACAGATGCGTGAGCCAGAGGAGAGATGGAAAGAAACGAAAAGAGTAAGAATTTTATGTAAATATGTTAATGTTTGCTGCCGTCTCTGTTTTTTATGGTCAATTGTATAGGTTTGAGTGAAGTTTAGACTTAGAGGAAACAGTTGCTAGGCTATATAAAATATATTTTTTTAAAGCTGCAATATGTAACTTTTTGGGCAACCCAACCAAATATACATATAATTGTAACTTATAGATCTGTCATTCTAATTGAAAGCAGGTCTAAGAAGAAAGGTAGATATGTTCTATGTGTGCTATTTCTATGCTTCCCGTTAAGTTTCGTATACTTTCGGTTTTCTACACCAGCTGAAAATACAATATTTTTGATTATGGTCAGTGTTTTTGATCAGTGTTTTAGATGGTACAATGATTCTCTACACCAGGTATTACCAAACTGGGGTTCGCACAATGCCGCTGGGTGTAAGGCAAAAAAAATTCTTCACATTTTCAAACACTCCATTTAGATTTTTCAATGGGGCTATATATTTGGGTGAGGTTTCTTTCTCGCCTGACTAGCCTCATTTCACTGCCAAAAACATCCAATCACATTAACCGTTACTCTCGCGTGAATTCCACGAACGGTCCGTATGTAGCCAAATGTAGCTGCTGCTCATTCCGTTTGTTCTGCTACTACCAACAGTACCACACCTGCACCTGTTGACGACACACAAGTTGTTCTGCTTCCATGAGCACATCCAATGCTAACATCAGTAATTATACATTTCTTGTTAGTCAAGCTAGCATGGACACTGACAGTTGTCAATCTGATGCAGCCGAAGAGCTACTGCCCCCTTACCCGGGAAAGCACCGAACGACGTACAGGGACGTTGGACCATCAGAGGCGCAAAGATGATGAGAACCTCATTGATTTGGGGTTCACTTATATTGGGAGTAGTGCCTTTCCTCAGCCACAGTGTGTTATACGTACAAAAGTACTCTCTCACAACTTGATGAAACTTTCACTCTTGCGCAGACATTTAGAAACAAAACATGCCAATTTGAAAAATAAGCCACAGGAGTTTTTTGAGCAAGAATTAAGACAACTTTCGAGGAGTAGGACATTTATAAGAGCCATAGATACCATTAATAAGAAAGGTCTGGAAGCGTCTTATATGGTGAGCTACCGAGTGGTGAGGAAAGGCAAGCCTCATACTATTGTGGAGGACAATTCTTCCTGCTGCCGCGGATATGGTTGGGACAATGCTGGGGAAAAAGGCCAAAAAAACTATACAAACAATGCCTTCATCAAACAACACTGTTTCACGACGCATCAGTGACATGGCAGGAGATGTTTTGAAACAATTACTGCTTTGCATACAAGCCAGTGAATTCTATGTGTTACAGCTGGATGTGTCAACAGACGTGGCGGGCCTGGCACAGCTCCTGGTATATGTCCGTTACGTTTATAGGGGTCAATAAAGGAAGACATCCTCTTCTGCAAACCACTGGAAACCAGGACAACAGGAGAGGATATTTGTTTAAGTACTGGACAGCTTTGTGACCTCAAATGTACTTTGGTGGTCAAGATGTGTTGGCTTTTGTGCCATCCGTACAGATACCATGACAAGGAGACATAGTGGGGTGGTAAAGCGCGTGCAAGCAGTTGCTCCTGACGCTACTTGGGTACACTGCAGCATCCACTGAGAAGCTCTTGCTGTCAAAGCAATGCCTGACAGCTTGAAAGATGTTTTAGACACTACAGTGAAAATGGTTAACTTTAAAGCAAGGCCCTTGAACTTTGTATTTTCTGCATTATGCAATGATATAGGCAGGGACCATGTAACGCTTTTACAACCTACAGAAGTGCGCTGCTTATCAAGGGGCAAAGTATTGACACATTTAAAAAAAAAAAAAAAAAAGAGAAACAAGCCTAAAGTTGGCCTATCTGGGTGATGTTTTTTCCTCGTCTGAATGATCTGAATCTAGGATTACAGGGACTCTGATTACGAAGTTGGAGCTCTTCTCTGTCTGCATTAACAAGGACAACACACGGGTCTTTCCATCATTGCATGTTTTTTTGTGTGCAAATGAACTCAAGCTTATGGACAATGTCAAATGGGATATATAGCGAGTTGGGTGCGCAATTACGCGGGTACTTTCCCGAAACTGTTGACACCAACAACTGGATTCGTTATCCCTCTCATGCCCTGCCTCCAGTCCACTTACCGATATCTGAATTGGAGAGCTTCATCAAAATTGTTCTGTGAAAATGTAATTTTAATCAGAAGCTACTGCCAGATTTCTGGATTGTAATCCTGCATTGGGAAATCATGTTAAGACACTGATGCCATTTGCAACCACGTACCGATGTGAGTAAATTCTCGTCCGTCACTAGCATGAAATCTAATTACAGGCACAGACTGTGTGTGGAAAATGATTTAAGACTGAGACTCTCCAGTACAACATTGCAGAGTTATGTGCATCCTATCCAGCACACCCTTCTCATTAACCTGTACTGAGTGTTTCACAATTTATTGGACAAATAAGGTTTTATATGTAAGATGGCTAAATAAAGAGCAATATGATTGATTATTATACTTGTGCCCTGGTCCTATAAGAGCTCTTTGTCACTTCCCACGAGCCAGGTTGTGACAACTCACTCATTCTTATGTCTAATACATGTATTGTGTGTGTGTGTTTTGAAGGCTTGCAATGATGGCAAAAAACAATATTTGAGAGTGCGCTGCCCCTGTTGCTAGAGGGGGTACGCAGCTGGAGGTTGAATGTTTGAAGGGGTACAAAGTTTGGGAACCACTGCTCTACACTATACTTGCTTGTATTGTCACAAACGGAAATTAGGCAAACTATTAGAATTGTATCAACCAGGAAATGGCAGGGCGATTTAGCATAGTGCGTCTTTAAATAGAAGGAAGCTATGCCAGACACAGTATTTGCTGTGCTGAAATCTGGACCATTCCATGAAAAGAATAACATAATGAACTATATCCTGACACATCTATTCATCTGTAGCCCAGTCAGCTTCAAGCCATATATCTGTATGTTTATTCTAGTGTTCTTCTTTATCCACCCAATACGGTTGTTTTTTGGCCATGATTAAAAAACAGAACAAACTGCATAACAGATATGTTATCAAAATGAGCAGTTGTTTAGCAAACATCTTTTCTTCCAGAATTCAGCCGGGACCGCCGTGCAACAGCAATCCAGTGAGCCAAAGGAGAGCGTCCCCCTGCCCCTGAGTCCCCTCCCTCCCAACTCCCACAACCCTTCACCACCATGACCACTGAACTAGGGAGCAGCCTGACCTCCATGGACTGGCTTCCCCAGCTCACCATGCGGGCAGCCATCCAGAAGTCCGACTCAGGGCACCACCATGGCCACGGGCCGGGCAAGAAGAGCACCCCGCTGGACCCTGGCACAACACTGGACCAGGAGGAGGCGGCCCAGCACCGGGACGGCAAGCCACCCTACAGCTACGCCAGCCTCATCACCTTTGCCATTAACGGCTCGCCACACAAGAGGATGACCCTCAGCGAGATCTACCAATGGATCTGTCACAACTTCCCCTACTACTGGGAGGCAGGCAGCGGATGGAAGGTAAGGGGTGGAAACGGAGGAATAGAAGTGTGAGGGTGCATTAAAGGGATGGTTCACTTAAGAATCAGTTCATTTGGGATTGACGGCTGCAGTTTTTTTGTGAACTCATGAAAGGTGTGATTAACATTGGACTATCCCTTTAAGGAACTAACTTACTAAACATCCTGGGAATACAGGCACACTGTGCATGTCAATTTTGTTGCCTCCAGATGATGAAATATATAGTATAATCTGGCACATGAACTAATAGGCCCACTTCTCAGCCTCAAGCTTTAAACATGTACTCCCAGATGTACCTGGCCCAGTGCAGAGATGCTGTGGTTGAAACGGTGATCTGCATCAAAGGGAACGTGAGCAAATTCATTACAGTCAAGGTGATTACTATCAGCTGCACACAGTGGGAGACAGACATGAAGCCCAAGCAGTCTCTGGGTTCTTTGATTTGGAGAATATACTGTTAATGTACAACTAAAAGAGCTTGTACTGCACACACACACAAAAAAGCATGCACGCACACAGTTGCACAGTTGCGCAGTCACACACACACACACACTCACGCACAGTGAGTAAGAGAGACTCTCACTCGGGTTGGCATACGTGTGCAGTCTACAGATTAGTGGGCCAGCTCAGCTAGAGAAGATGGGTATCGGGGAGTTTACTACCCAGCCCAAGCACGCGTTTGCTTAGTATGATAATGTGGATACGCAGGCAGGAGAGGCTGGAAACCAATGCTAACTCCTCTCCCATTTTGAACCGAAGCGCTTTAGCCACAGGATACACTGAGTGTAATAAGATAACTCGTCAAGGTCATAACACGTCCACATGGTATGAGGGAGCAGGACATGGGATCTGTGTCCCAAATGGTCCCGTATTCTCTTAACAATGTTAAAGCGTTTGAAAAGTAGTGCACTACAAGGGAATAGGGTGCCATTTGGGATCTCAACAGCTCGTTTGATACCAGCTGTTATGGAAAGAGGTACTCTGCTGCGGCTTTATAAGCCGTAATAAACATGTTTAGTTACTATGAGCTATGATGACGTGTTTATACATGCGTACCTGTGAAAATGGGAAAAAAAGACCGTTACAAATCGGGATATTATTTTTGACAAAATCACAATATTATTTTTGTGCTAGTTGGCTGTACCTGCACCAAAACTCCAGTATTTTTCCTTCCTAGCTTGGTCTGCATCTCCTTCTTTTTAAACACGGAGACATTTTGTTTTCAGCACTTCTATTTCTATGACTGATCTAATCTTGTTTTCTCATGGCTCTCTTTTCCCTCTGCCACTGACATATGGTGAGAAATATTTTTGAAACACTGATTTATATTGAGATTCGGAGTATCAAATGCATATACAATCGCAAAACATATCGTATCGGCACCTAGCTGTCATGATATCAGATCGTGAGGGCCCTGGCAATTCCCAGATCTAATATGTACTTAAAAATATATATGAATATTAATAATAAAAACATACATACATACACTACTGTCCAAAAGTTTGTGGTCACTTAGAAATGTCCTTTGTTTTTTAAATAAAAGCACATTTTGTCCATTAAAATAACATTAAATTGATCAGAAATACAGTGTAGACATTAATGTTGTAATTAACTATTGTAGCTGGAAACGGTAGTTTTTTTTTTGGAATATCTACAGAGGCCCTCAGCAACTATCACTCCTGTGTTCCAATGGCACATTGTGTTAGCTAATCCAAGTTTATCATTTTAAAAGGATAATTGATCATTAGAAAACCATTTTGCAATTGTTAGCACAACTGAAAACTGTTGTCCTGATTTTAAAGAAGCAATAAAACTGGCCTTAGACTAGTTGAGTATCTGGAGCATCAGCATTTGTGGGTTTGATTACAGGCTCAAAATGGCTAGAAACAAAGACCTTTCTTCTGAGAAATGAAGGCAAGAAATTGCCAAGAAACTGAAGATCTCCTACAACATTGTGTACTACTCCCTTCACAGAACAGCACAAACTGTTTCTAACCAGAATAGAAAGAGGAGTGGGAGGCCCCGGTGCACAACTGAGCTAGAGGATAAGTACATTAATGTCTAGTTTGAGAAACAGAGTCTGGTCTCAAGTTTAAACCAGATCGGATCCACTAATTTCTTCCTTTTGGACTACACATCGCATTTGGTCTCCGCTGGATCTGTTGGCAGATTGGATAGTCTGACTGACTACAACTTTTTTGCGTACGGTTTTTAATTTGTTTTAGTGGGATTTATACCGTGTTGATTTGTGGTCAGTTGTACAGTAGTTGAAGACACTGAGATTTGATACGCTTTATGGTTGTGTGGTAAAGTTTCAGATTTTGATTGTATGATTGAGACTGGGTTTACGCTATACATTATGAACAGACAAACATTGCGTGACTAAGGTCACTGCACTCATTTACCGGGCTGGACACTCTTTAGGCCCAAAAATGTATTTAACCGTGCAAGTCGGTTAAGAACAAATTCTTATTTACAATGACGGCCTACTGGGGATCAGTGGGTTAACTGCCATGTTCAGGGGCAGAATGACAGGATTTTTAGCTTGTCAGCTCTGGGATTTGATCCAGCAACCTTTCGGTTACTGGCCCAAAGCTCTAACTACTAGGCTACCTGTGTGATTATTGTGCTCAAAAGAACAGTGGTTTTGATTTATTTATTTTTTTACATGTTTTAAGGGTTTATGAGAAGTGTATTTCCATACTGACTTTTACATGAATCCTTTGTATCGGTGTAGAGTTGACGGACTGGACGAGACTCATTCCCTCTCA
Organism: Salvelinus fontinalis; assembly: GCF_029448725.1. Taxonomy (NCBI): domain Eukaryota; kingdom Metazoa; phylum Chordata; class Actinopteri; order Salmoniformes; family Salmonidae; genus Salvelinus; species Salvelinus fontinalis. Next base: position 68,756,352 of record NC_074666.1, on the reverse strand, counting down.
AACGAAAAAGGAGAAATAAATATGTTCTCTGGCACCCCTAACAATAACCCCAAGTCAAAACAGTTACAATATGATCAGTGTTTTATTACCTTAGAATAAAACCGAGAAATCTGAAATGTTTCAGTGAGTCTTAGCCTACATGCAATACTACTTTTTTGTGTTTTTACTATTCAGTTGTCATGAGGTGGCATTTTATGAACTGAACTCCTAGCTCACACGCAGAATGCCTAATTTCTTATTTGCCCCTGGTGTTCTTCCTAGATAACATGTCCTCCTTTTAGGTTCTACTGTCCCTGTCCCTCCCTACTTTCCTATGCCCTCTACTTTGCCCTAGTAGCCCTTTCACATCCATGTGTCCTTCCACCCCACACTGCCCCTAGGCCCTCTTCACCAGAACTCGTATTCAGTATTCTGCTGCCAGCCGAACTACAGGGATTTCCCCTCTTCCCCTCTTCTCATTGGTTGAGAAGTTTCTTTATACCATTATTATTATCAGGGAACCCAACTGAGGCTAAAAAGAATAAGCATAAAATTTGTACTTTTAGTTTGACTTAAATGTAACACAAGTTACCTATAGGCAGACTTGATAATGGTATCCATTTTTGTAAATCTAGATGTAATGTTATACTATGTCTGCTATGACCTGTGCCTGCCTCTGTGGTCCTTCCCTTATAGCCAGCTAATTGGCTATGAATTAGCGCCCCTAATGTGACGGTGAAAGAATCTGCTCTGTGATGGCCTTTCAACAGATGCCGCGTGTCACACTCAATAATATCATATGAGCAAGTGTCATGGATTTTTTTCTGACTTCATTCATCGGTTGGGCTTATAATAGTGGGGATTCCTACATCAGTGATTTTGGGGTCACATTTTTGTGTGTGCGTGAGTGTGTTTCAATTAGGCATGTGACAAATGGACAGTTTTTCTTAACGTTTAAACTGCAATTATTTTAGTTTTTTCGTTAAAACGATACGAACATTTAATAAAATTCCACGTGAAATCCTATTGCATGGCATGACAGCTAGGCGGCAGTGAAGTTCTCCTGCAGTCATACAGTAGGCTCAGGCATCTGGAATCTGCATTGTGGCTGCCTGAACGGGCAGTGAAATGTTGTCCCGAAGACAACTGTTAATTCACCTTGACTCTAGTGTTCCTTCCCTTTGATTAGTACATTAGCAGCTCAGAACAAAAAATACATCTAGCCAAGTGATCAGTTATTTTCCCTACATTCTCATTTCCCTCTGTTACATGTCTCTCACTTGATTTTGATCCGACCACTCCCTCTAGACACACACACACACACACACACACACACACAAGTGCTGTGGACCCAAATTAACAGCGATATTGATGAAAAAGTCGCGTCTCAAATGCCGCTTGCAGCACTTCATTTAGCAAATGACCTCGTAACTCCAGTTGGTCATTGGCAATGGCTGCATATTAACTGCAATCATTTCTGTAATCAGTGCTTTCTTTTCCAACTGTTAACAACAAAGACATGCATAGTGCAAGGAGGAGCACTGCCAGAGCCCTGCAAAATGACCCCCAGCAGGCCACAAATGTGCATGTCTGCTCAAACGGTCAGAAACAGACTCCATGACGGTGGTATGAGGGCCCGACGTCCACAGGTGGGGGTTGTGCTTACAGCCCAACAGCGTGCAGGACGTTTGGCATTTGCCAGAGAACACCAAGATTGGAAAATTCGCCACTGGTGCCCTGTGCTCTTCACAGATGAAAGCAGGTTCACACTGAGCACATGTGACAGAGTCTGGAGACGCCGTGGAGAACGTTCTACTGCCTGCAACATCCTCCAGCATGACCGGTTTGGCGGTGGGTCAGTCATGGTGTGGGGTGGTATTTCTTTGTGGGGCAGCACAGCCCTCCATGTGCTCGCCAGAGGTAACCTGACTGCCATTAGGTACCGAGATGAGATCCTCAGACCCCTTGTGAGACCATATGCTGACACATGCACATTTGTGGCCTGCTGGAGGTCATTTTGCAGGGCTCTGGCAGTGTTCCTCCTTGCACAAAGGCGGAGGTAGCGGTCCTGCTGCTGGGTTGTTGCCATCCTACGGCCTCCTCCACGTCTCCTGATGTACTGGCCTGTCTCCTGGTAGCGCCTCCATGCTCTGGACACTACGCTGACAGACACAGCAAACCTTCTTGCCACAGCTCGCATTGATGTGCCATCCTGGATGAGCTGCACTACCTGAGCCACTTTTGTGGGTTGTAGACTCTGTCTCATGCTACCACTAGAGTGAAAGCACCGCCAGCATTCAAAAGTGACCAAAACATCAGCCAGGAAGCATAGGAACTGAGAAGTGGTCTGTGGTCACCACCTGCAGAACCACTCCTTTATTGGGGGTGTCTTGCTAATTGCCTATAATTTCCTCCTTTTGTCTATTCCATTTGCACAACAGCATGTGAAATTTATTGTCAATCAGTGTTGCTTCCCAAGTGGACAGTTTGATTTCACAGAAGTGTGATTGACTTGGAGTTACATTGTGTTGTTTAAGTGTTCCCTTTATTTTTTTGAGCAGTGTATATTTTTAAACCTGTATATTTAGCTAAAAGAAATCCAGGTCCGCAGGCAATATTAACCAGGTGAAATTGTGTCACTTCTCTTGCGTTCATTGCACACAAATTCAGGGTATATGCAACAGTTTGCAAACTAATTTGCCAGAATTATGACATAACATTGAAGGTTGTGCAATGTAACAGGAATATTTAGACTTATGGATGCCACCCGCTAGATAAAATACGGAACGGTTCCGTATTTCACTGAAAGAATAAACGTTTTGTTTTTGATATGATAGTTTCCAGATTCGACCATGTTAATGACCTAAGGCTCGTATTTCTGTGTGTTATTGTGTTATAATTAAGTCTATGATATGATAGAGCAGTCTGACTGAGCGATGGTAGGCACCAGCAGGCTCGTAAGCATTCATTCAAACAGCACTTTTGTGCGCTTGCCAGCAGCTCTTCGCAATGCTTCAAGCATTGCGCTGTTTATGACTTCAAGCCTATCAACTCCCGAGATTAGGCCGGTGTAACCGATGTGAAATAGCTAGCTAGTTAGCGGGGTGCGCGCTAATAGCGTTTCAAACGTCACTCGCTCTGAAACTTGGAGTAGTTGTTCCCCTTGCTCCACGGCTTTTGTGGAGCGATGGGTAACGCTGCTTCGAGGGTGGCGATGTGTTCCTGGTTCGAGCCCAGGTAGGAGAGAGGAGAGGGACGGAAGCTATACTGTTACACTGGCAATACTAAAGTGCCTATAAGAACATCCAATAGTCAAAGGTATATGAAATACAAATCGTATAGAGAGAAATAGTCTTATAATAACTACAACCTAAAACTTCTTACCTGGGAATATTGAAGACTCATGTTAAAAGGAACCACCAGCTTTCATATGTTCTCATGTTCTGAGCAAGGAACTTAAACGTTAGCTTTTTTACATGGCACATATTGCACCTTTACTTTCTTCTCCAACACTTTGTTTTTGCATTATTTAAACCAAATTGAACATTTTTCATTATTTATTTGAGGCTAAATTGATGTATAATATTATGTTGTGTTCATTCAGTATTGTTGCAATTGTCATTATTACAAAAAACAAAAAAACAATCGTCCGATTTAATCGGTATCGGCTTTTTTTGGTCCTCCAATCGGTATCGGCGTTGAAAAATCATAATCGGTCGACCTCCAGTCTCGGGTATGTTCGAGACGTTGAACACTGCGAAGAACCTCTTCCATAGCCATCCCTAGTTGTGCCAGCTGGTCGGGGTGTTGACGAAGTAGGTGTCCCTGCTCGTCGACAGTCTGGGAGATGTTCTGATTTCCTGCTGCTTCTATTTTTGTGGCAGTATTCTGTAACGTAGACACTGGGAGTCGAGATGCAGGTGGTAAGTTTAATATAACATGTAACAATACAACGTAGGAGTAGCATCTAGACATGAGCAACAGAAACAATTCTGCCTGGGTAAGGAACCTAAGGGAGTGCCAGATAAAGGGGAGGTAATGGAGTCCAGGTGTTCGTAATGATGAAAGCCAGGTGTGCGTAATGATTGTTCCCAGGACCGGTGGTTAGTAAACCGGCAACGTCAAACGCTGGAGGGGAGGAGCGGGAGTAGACGTGACAGTGTTGGAGTGTTATGACCAGAGCACCTTTTCTTATAGAATTAGTGTATCAGTAGTACATTTTTTGGTACGGGTTAGGTTCAATAATCTTTGAGTATTGTATTTAGGCATAGGGAAAATACAAAAAGGGCCTGTCTCTGAGGGTAAGAATGATTTTCATAAAGGTTGGAAATTAGTAATGTGTCAGAATGTTTTCCAGAAATGAATAGAAACCACCTGTCTGGGTTATGATACGTTCGAGGTTGAGTTACTTGCCGTCTAGTTTCTGTGGGAAGTGAGGAGATGACTTTCAACGTCATAGCTGGGGAGTGGAGTGAGAATAACAGGATACAGGTAGCTGAATTGTATCTCAAGAAGGGAAGACCGAGCCAGACCACCTTCTGGCCCAGCCTGGGTCATCCCACTGTGATGTTACCTCATGTACTGTATTGAAGTTATAAGACTATCTTTATGTTCTCAGTTGAAGCATCCAGTTGGGTGTAATAAATCTAGTTTGAGCTTTCTTGGTTTCCGCCTGGAGTTTGTACCAGAAATCTAGAACGTAACAAAAGTCTAAGAAGAGGTAGATCTGTTCTATGTGTGCTTCTTCTATGCTTCCCTTTCTAAAGTTTTGCACCTTTTACTTTTGGTTTTGTACACCAGCTGAAAAGACTATTTTTGGTTATTGAAAATATATTTCACAGCGTTTTAGATTGTACAGTGATTCTCTACACAACATTGCTTGTTTTGTCACAAACTGAAATTATATAACATTGTATTCGTTTATATTATTCTGATGACTGTTCGGTTTTCGTTTTTTTTATGAGGAAGAATATGTTTGTCTGGATGTGACGTTGGGGAGATGAGATCAAGGATGCTTGATGCAGTGAAGGGGATCTTAGGTAGATCTGATTCAATAAAATACAAATTCCATGTATGATCACCGGGTCGACAAATCCACTAAGGACGGAGCCGGTCACCATTGCCAACCTTTCTCCAGTTTCTGCCATCTTGAAGATTACCAAGTTTTCTTTCATTCCCAGTCTGGCAGCAGATTCGTTCAAATCCAACCACATGCTTTGCTGCACTATAGTGTGTTTTTTTGTCGGCCTATAAAAATCTCTCACACACACGGATCCTCGCTAGGTACCCAGGCAGAGTGGAAGCTCTGTCTCCTTGTGCCCATCACTCACACAATGGGCTCCACCAATGGCTCCACTGAGCGGGCGGGTGGGGTGGTGCTCCATCAAATGGAATGTTAATCTATTTGGCTGCGTTTGAAGCAGTGACTCGTATTCAACCCCCTATCCGTACATGATGTGTCTGTCACCTGTAGTTAAGGTGTCCCAGTGATGTCTCTAGATCCCAGGAGATATTTAGATGTTACAAATCCTTCTCCCGTCCACAGACTCCCCACTCCCCACTCTCTTCCAACCCCTCCACCACACACTGTCTATCTCTCTCTACCTGTATCCTCATCCTCTCTCGTAACAAGTTTGTTTGTCATCTTACTGTGTTTCTCTTTCCCTTTCAATCTCTGTCTTTCTCTCTGTATCTGGCTCTGTCTCGGTCTCCATATCTCTCTCTCGCCCTCTGACCTGACCTCGGCCCACATTTCATTGGTATTCAATTGGTATTGGTATTCATTGGTATTCAATATGCTACATCTTAGCATCTACATCAGCAACACACAGGTTTTAATTCCAAACAAAACGTAAGCAATTCTGTTCACCAGGAGTCCACTGTCCTCCCTCCATTCATTTATCATTTGTTTTAATCCATCCCAACGTTTATGTAGCTCGTACTACCCTTAGACATGGCGACATTCTCACCACTGAGTCTAACAATTTACTCCCGTATATGACGTATATGTCTCTCTCTTCCCCTGCTGCCCTACACTCACCTAAAACAGGGCTCTGACGCCTAGCGCCTTGGGACTCATTCACTGCCCTTTCTTCCTTGTTTCTTTGTCTTACCTTGGTCATTGACACCACTGTTAGTGACTTTCACTGTGGCTGTATTAACCACACGCACGGTTGCGAAGTGAGCAGAATTCGATTCCACTCTTAAGGCCGGCTGTACTATTTCATCCCAGTGAAAATGTTGATCCACTACCCCCGCAATAGCCGTTTTTGATAACAGGTTTCATACCTGCCATCAAAACGCTGGTCTATTGCGCTTTTGATTTTTCCCTTGTCATTGTGCCAACTCACAACAGCATCTCTGAATTCATTATTAGATTGGAATTTTTCTTCAGCATGGAAGTGCTGACCAATTTGATCCACTTTGCTCAATTTAACCATTACTTGAGCCAAATTGCTAGTTTGATTGTGCACTTCTTTTAGTGCATCCATGGCTTTACTATAGTTTTCCTCTTATATTCCCCCTTTTCGGGAGTGTCAGAAACAACGGATGCCATTTCAATGGTGGCTATTTCTGCGCCTCCCTTGACGTTGTTTGGATTTCCTCATTCACGGCTCTAATACACACCCTCTCTAATAACTATTTTCGAAGATAGTAATACCCACTTCCCCGGAGAGTACTTATGGTATTTGTGTCTTAATTAGTCACGGCACCTGATACCTTGTATTTGAACCAATACTGAAGCGTCTGCTAATTTACTACTGGTGAATACGGATGACCTAATGTCTTACACCAGTGTTATGCCTCAAATATCACTGTGGTCAACACACACAACCAAAATTATTCACAGTTGTCTCCCTATTTCCACAATCTGCATAAACCAACCTCACTCCTTATTGTTATCGTTTTGCTTTTCTAACCATGAATGTGGCTCTCCTCCAGAACTTATAGGAAACCTTTTATCACCATCCACGTTCCCTCCTGTTGACTTTCTCCATGGACTACTTCTCTACAACCTACAACCACCCTGTTCGGAATTTACGCTCCACAGGGACCACCTTGTCCGGGATGACTTACCCTCCACAGGGACCACCTTGTCCCGGACGACTTACCCTCCACAGGGACCACCTTGTCCGGGACGACTTACCCTCCCCAGGGACCACCCTGTCCGGGACTTACCCTTTATCCACGACCGGTCGTAACACAATGGGACTTCTGAATAAATTCAAGCTTTTAGATTTGTATCTTATGACTCACCTCCCCAAGATGTCAGAATGAGTGTAGGAACTGTGCCTACCTTGTTGGTTTTGTGCCCGCTCCTGCTCCACTGATTTGGGCTCTCCAGTTTGACTGTTAATCGTGGAAAATCCTGCTGACAATGCCAACTGTTTGGTTCAGACAGAGTGAAAAACTGACAACTAGTCAAAGCTCAAACCAGGTTTATTCACCCACTGGGTCAAACAGCTGAAAAGACAAAGATATGGTTCCACCAGCACAAGTATTTATACCCTCCTATTAGTCTCCTCCTTGCACATATAGGCAGCCAATACATCTCTGTTGCTAGGCAGGAACTTACGTGGTGTGTGTGTGTGTGTGTAATAGAACTGTTCCTTGTCACTTCATCTGACCTGACTTCGGCCCACATTGCTCACTCCTCCCTAATCCACGGCTATCCAACCTTATCAGCGACTGAAACCAGACTGTTGCCCTTTTGTCCTCTCCATGAGATCCATGAGATTTAACAATTACATGTAAAGTAGTTATAGTAACATGAATAAGTATATATTTAACGTTAGAATCCAACACCTTGATTAACCAGGTCAATCTATGTCATGGAAAGAGCAGGTTTTGTACACTCAGTGTAGACCCTTTATCTTCACCGTAGCCCACACATCACCCTCTTAGACGTATACATCTCCAGCGCTCCGATTCACTTTGACTAGTGTTAGGGGGCCCTATAAAATCTGAGATATACAGAAGGCGAACGGAATCACAGAATCCAGACAATAAAACGGAAATCAACAATATTCAAAAATGGATTGAACTTAAGTAGGAAATCAACTAAATGTATTCATTTGCCCAGTTGATCACAAGACATGAACAGAATGCGTCAGTGATTTGTATTTCTTGCACCTTTCTGATGAGGCAATGAGAATTCCGTCTGTATGTGCAGTGCACGCAGCTACCACTTTGTGTAGCCGTTAGCGATGATGCTAATAAAAAATCTTCTAATAGATGGAAAGGCTTCCCCATAAACCTTGTCAATGAAATATTAACTACAAAGTAGTCTATACATACTTGGCAGAATGATACAGTATCATGATTATTTGCATCAATCCAATTGCTGTGGACTTAAACATCGAATTTAGTTTTTCTATTTTAAAAAGTGTGATTTTGAGTGAAAACCTGAAAAAACAGGGGACAATGGAAACCTGGGGAAACGGAATTTGGGAGAAAAAAAATATACACATTTTATAGAGCCCTATTACTGTCAATCCCCAAAAGCACTGTCACATTGCACTCTTAGCTAGTAGCTCCAGCACGCTTATGTCACCTTCTGGCCTATATCCTCTAACCATCTGCAGAAAAGCTCCAGCCTCTCTTTCTGTGCATCTGAAAACCCCACATTTTTCAAACTGGCTCTTGTCATGCTTCAGCATAAGCCTTACGTAACAGCCTGCAACCCTTTACTCATCATAGATATTACTAAAGCAGAGTTCTAACAATAGTCACAATGATTATAATCTCGAATCCCCACATCCCCAAATGTATCCAGAGAACAAGGAAGTAGCCTATGATGTAAATTTGACAATCTGCTTTTCCACCTTATGCCGCCTTTCACCAAGATTCATTTAGAAGCTGGGCAGTAGCAAACGCCCCAGGTGTGCCCAATAAGCTACTTATTCACTCCGTCATGAATGGGCGGATGCGGCAGCGAATCACATTAGCTCTATTCCCGTCGTAGCCACTCAGTGCATTATTGTCAATGCCATCTTGTCGGGTTATGACAAAATCAGCCCATTCAGTGAGAGCGGCACTGCCTCTCGTCATGGTAGCGGTTTATGCCCTGGTACAGCTGGGGGGGGCTGGCTTGCTACAGTAAATTAACTGGTGAAGAGGCCTCATTGTGGAGAGATGTGCTCAGTTTTCAGCTTTCTATATCTGTCTTCTGGGGGACCAATGATGTCACTGCTCGGAGTAGTAGACAAAGCTGTCGTCTTGTGAGAGGCCTGGTGGTTTTTAATACAGGGATATTTGCGTCTGTGTGTGTGTTTTTTGGATCATGGTTTAATCTCTTTGGAAAACTGTCCAGCATAGGATGCCATGGACATAAATTAATTTGTATTTCAGGTAGTCACTCTGTTTTAACATGCTGCGTTCTCAAGTAAAGGAAACATACTCACTTCACTCTTTCTCAAACTTGGCCCTACTCAGACTCCTTTTCCTCTATTCGTACCATAGCTCACATTGTTTATTTATTTTTTAATTTCACCTTTATTTAACCAGGTAGGATTTATCTTGGCGATCTGGCCAAGATAAAGCAAAGCAGTTCGACACATACAACAACACATAGTTACACATGGAGTAAAACAAACATACAGTCAATAATACAGTGAAAAATAAGTCTAAGAGGATTGAGACGGTGAGGAGCGAATGAAGACCCAACTGTTGATAGAGCGGGAGGGAGAAAGGGATATTAAGAAGAAAGGGGAAATTAGAGCGGGAGCGCAGTACTCCGTCGTGGTATTATTAGGAGCCCTGAGGGAGAAGACCGTTCATGTCAGGCCAGCCGCACTGGCGCTTTACTGTGTTATAATGTAGGTACAGGAGCTACACACCAACAGGCTGGGAGAGGCTGCTAGCTCCATAGGTTTCCACTGCCATAAGTGGGAATGTTTTACCATTGAGAACCACTTATCCTTTGGGATCAAATGCACATCTTGTTTGATATAAACTCAGTGTACAAAACGTTAGGAACACCTTCCTAGCATTGAGTTGCGCCCCCTTTTGCCCCCAGAACAGTCTCAATTCGTTGGGGCTTGGGCTCTGGAAGGTGTCAAGCGTTACCCATGTTGACTCCAATGCTTCCCAAAGTTGTCTCCAGTTGGCTGAATGTCCTTTGGGTGGTGGACCATTCTTGATGCACACGGGATACTGTTGAGCTTCAAAAACCCAGCAGTGATTCAGTTCTTGACACACTCAAACCGGTGCGCCAAGCAACTAGAACCATACCCCATTCAAAGGCACTTAAATCAAGCCCCTTATACCACCCACCACTGCGACCTGTATGCTCTAGTCGGCTGGCCCTCGCTACATATTCGTCGCCAGACCCACTGGCTCCAGGTCATCTATAAGTCTATGCTAGGTAAAGCTCTGCCTTATCTCAGCTCACTAGTCACGATAACACCCACCCGTAGCACGCGCTCCAGCAGATATCTCACTGGTCATCCCCAAAGCCAACACCTCCTTTGGCCGCCTTTTCTTCCAGTTCTCTGCTGCCAATGACTGGAACGAATTGCAAAAATCGCTGGAGACTTATATTTCCCTCACTAACTTTAAACATCAGCTATCTGAGCAGCTAACCGATCGCTGCAGCTGTACATAGCCCATCTGTAAATAGCCCATCCAATCTAACTACCTCATCCCCGTATTGTTTTTTAAAAACTTTTCTGCTCTTTTGCACACCATTATTTCTACTTGCACATCATCTGCTCATCTATCACTCCAGTGTAAATTTGCTAAACTGTAATTACTTCGCTACTATGGCCTATTTATTGCCTTACCTCAGGCCATTTGCACACACTGTATAAAGACTTTCTTTTTTTCCTAACGTGTTATTGACTGTACGTTTGTTTATTCCATGTGTAACTCTGTGTTGTTTGTGTCACACTGCTTTGCTTTATCTTGGCCAGGTCGCAGTTGTAAATGAGAACTTGTTGTCAACTAGCTTCCCTGGTTAATTAAAGGTGAAATAAAATGAAAATAACAATGTTGCTGTGACGACATGTCTGACATGTCTGTTCTCTTTTCTCTCATCCCTCCCAGAACTCCATACGGCATAATCTGTCCCTGAACAAGTGTTTTCTCAAAGTGCCTCGCTCTAAAGATGACCCTGGAAAAGTAAGTATTCCCTGACCACTATAGTCTGAGTACATATTTCACCTTGAATGACCACATGTTTTGGTAGGAGAAAACAGTCAAGTGTGTTTTCTATCAAATCGCCCACAAATGAGGTTGAATATGATGCGTCATTTCGTCATGCTCAGACTCCTCCCTGTACAATGAGAAGAATGAGGAAAAACTGAGAATAAACCAATAGAAAGAGTAATTGTTTTGGAGGATTTCTGGAGGAAAGACAGTACATGCCTTGATAAGAAAAAGAAAAAAACAAACAAAAGCACAAAGGTGAGGTAGAATCATTCGGGACATTGTAACTGATGTGGACAGTGTTAATTACACTAAAGTACACATTTAATAGCTAAAAAGTGCATTGTTTAAAATCGGTGTACACAGTTGGTGCATTATTTGAATAAGTGCATGCATTAATGATAATCAATCAACTCTAATGATAACAATTTCTAAAAAAAATATTGTCAACAGTAGCAGGAGCCCATTCCATTTGATTTACCAGCTGAAAAGAACTCTGAACAGCAGCGTTTGTTTTTGATGCTAAGGGAAAACCCAGAGACAATTGCTGATTATACCCTAATTGGAGACAAGAATACCATCTCTGACCTGCTCTTCTATACAATGCATTCTGCCGCATGTAGGCACTTTGGCCATGCCAGAAAGGGAGGAATCACTAATGGTCGACAGATCTTGTTATTTGATGAAAAGGTGCCTGATAATCAACTCTTCACCATTAACCCTTTGAAGCGTACGATCACATATTTGAGATCGTACGCTGCAGGGACCACTCAACAATGATCTCAAATATGTGATTGGAACAGTAGTAACATAACAAATGATGCAACAAATGCGCCTAAACACCATTGTTGTCTGAACAGCATCTAAATATTTTTTGGTACTGATGGAAAATAAAGGTCTTAAACTGTATTCCTCAATCTGACAGTTTATTGTAAAAGATAAATGCAAACTTCATCATCCATGCATCACACGGAACACATCCACAGCTAAACTCATTCCATAAACCAGTCTAAATAACAGGGAACCTGTGTTTGTCTGTTGTGACTTAGATGAAGATCAGATTGAATTTTATGACCAATTTATGTAGAAATCCAGATCATTCCAAAGGGATCACATAATTTTTCTTGCCACTGTATAATGTGAAGAAATAGCCTAATAGTTTATCAATGTTTTAAGTGATGTGTACTGAACTGTTGTCAGCCTCATTGCGTAAAACAGTTTTTTTTTATGTTAGTGGTTGTATTAATTTGATCTATCGCATCCAACAACTGTCCTAGACTATGTTTGGAATATTTATTTCTCGTCTAGAATAGGTCAACTTTTGCACTATGTGGGATAGTAGATTTACATAGGCTTGTGATTTTGTTGTTCGTTAGGCCTACTCATCTTGTTGGCTGACGAAAAGTAAATGTGGACAGTTCTTCCAATATCTTCAACATGCACCTCGGAATTGGATAAGGACACACGCAGTTGCATCCTCGATGTGTCTGTCTTCACTTGTAGCCTGTGAGAAAGACCGGATCACGTGATGGAGAGCCTTGTGCAGGAGCAGCTGGAGGTCATTTTGCAGGGCTCTGGCAGTGCTCCTCCTTGCACAAAGGCGGAGGTAGCGGTCCTGCTGCTGGGTTGTTGCCCTCCTACGGCCTCCTCCACGTCTCCTGATGTACTGGCCTGTCTCCTGGTAGCGCCTCCATGCTCTGGACACTACGCTGACAGACACAGCAAACCTTCTTGCCACAGCTCGCATTGATGTGCCATCCTGGATGAGCTGCACTACCTGAGCCACTTGTGTGGGTTGTAGACTCCGTCTTATGCTACCACTAGAGTGAGAGCACCGCCAGCATTCAAAAGTGACCAAAACATCAGCCAGGAATCATAGGAACTGGGAAGTGGTCTGTGGTCACCACCTGCCGAACCACTCCTTTATTGGGGGTGTCTTGCTAATTGCCTATAATTTCCACCTTTTGTCTATTCCATTTGCACAACAGCATGTGAAATTTATTGTCAATCAGTGTTGCTTCCTAAGTGGACAGTTTGATTTCACAGAAGTGTGATTGACTTGGAGTTACATTGTGTTGTTTAAGTGTTCCCTTTATTTTTTTGAGCAGTGTATATATATGTGTGTGGGTGTAGGGTCAGTGCAATATATTTTGGGGACCAATAATTGACTATTTAGCAGTCTTATTGCTTGGGGGTAGAAGCTGTGTCGGAGCCAGTTGGTCCGAGAGCTGATTCTCCGGTATCATTTGCCAGACAGTAGCAGAGTGAACAGTCTATGGCTTGTTTTCGGGCCTTCCTCTGACACCGCCTGGTATAAAGGTCCTGGATGGCAGGGAGCTCAGCCCCAGTGATGTACTTGGCTGTCCGCACCACCCTTTTGTAGCATTTTGCGGTCAAGGGCAGTGCAATTGCAATACTAAGTAGTGGTGCAGTCTGTCAATATGCTCTCGATGGTGCAGCTGTAGAACTTTTTTGAGCCGTGCCCTCTTCACGACTGTGCGAGTTAATGTGGACTATATTAAGTCCTTAGTGATGTGGATGTCAAGGAACTGAAAGCTCTCGACTCGCTCCACATCAGCCATGTTGATGTGGATGGGGGCGTGCTCTCCCCTCTTTCTCCTATAGTCCACGATCAGCTCCTTAGTCTTACTGACGTTGAGGGAGAGGTGGTTGTCCTGGCACCACTCTGCTAAGTCTCTTACCTCCTTCCTGTAGGTTGTTGACTCATCACCGTTGGTGATCAGGCCTACCACCATCGTGTCGTCAGCAAACTTAAAGTTGGAGTTGTCGTGACATGACTATCAATGTGATGACTGTTATTTTATTAAATCAATCATGTTTAAGTATTATGCGATTAAACTAATCATGTAACAATTATCTCATTAGCAATCTTGGGGCACCACGGAAAAACTATCTCCCGACTTAAAGTCTAAAGATATAAACATCTCTTACATTAATTATTACCTCAGCAGTCTCATTCTGAACGTCGTTGACTTTGTGAATCTGCACGAACCCTAACCTAAATGATGAACACACAAATTGGCTTAATTATTTATTTACTAACTAAATAATCACACAGAAATACGTAAACACACACACATTATAGGTTTAATTGATTACTAACATAATGCAATGAAAAGTCCCTAGTGGACTAACCCGAAATGACGGCTTGTTACACAATGGAAATGGGGTGGAGACGGGTAAAGAGCGGGTGAGACAGAGGGTGGACCCATATCTACATACATGTGGAAGCTATGCTCATGGAGACATGAATACTTTGCACATGAACGACCGCTTATTCAGATAAGAAATGCAACACGTATTTATGCTTGTATGTCTTTGTCGTTTCTCTGTTAACCGATACATCTATGAGAAGTGGTTCGATGTAAGTCTGGTTTGTCCACCAGAGGTCACAATGTCCTTTGTAGTGGTAGTAGGCTTCTTTGTTTCTTAGACTGGATCCTTCAGACGTAACACACGTTGCTGAGGGGTCTGTTCCTCCTCCTGTTCGTTAGAATTGATACCTCAAAGGTACCTATGGTGGTGAGAGGAAACCATACTTTGCCGTCCGTCTTTGGTCGAGTTTCCTAGACTATTTTACATATACAGCTGCAGATTGTGAATGCCTGGTCTTCACCTTCGCTCGTCGAGAGTTTGAGGGTCTTACCATTTTATGGTATTGTAGTTTTAAACCATTTGTCACGTTCAGCTCACACTATCTGTCACACTGGTCTGGTAGTCTTAACCAGTCTCAACGTCTGGCTTACATCGTCCACCTGCTTGGTCTATTCTAAATTTCGTCACGAGTCCTTTTTAAGCACCCTGTTCAAAGGAGTTGTTCCATCACGCCGGCATAACGTCAATGCTCACGTGAGCATGGTTACTGAAGGCTAAAATCACATTGCTATCTTTTCACAAATTGTTTCATATTTAATCATAAGCTTTCCAACATTTAGATGTAAATCCGATAACTAGGACGTGTACACTTACAGAGTTAGTTATCTTGTTATACCATTCTTAATATCACAAAACAACAAATGACATGATTATTGTTTGGATCCCCACCAACCATTTCCCAACGTTTGGATTCCAAAACGAATGTTCCAATGTCCAATCTTTTTGTTTTTAACTTTTTAAACTCAATAATGCATAGCAGAAGGGAGATTTTCTGACAGGTATTTACGATCTGGTTAAGTCATAAAACTTTGGCGAGGGGGGAGGTTTGGTTATTTGTCAGCCCTTTGCCGAGCTGATCTGACGCTTGTGGGCCTCACCCAAGAGAGAGAGAGTCATGACAGAGTTGTCCGCGGCCACGCAGTCGTGGGTGAACAGGGAATACATGAGGGGACTAAGCACACACCCCTGAGGGGGCCCCGTGTTGAGGGTCAGTGTGGCGGAGTTGTTGCCTTTTCTCACCACCTGGGGCCAACCCTGAGCTTGGAGGGGACAATGGTGTTGAACGCTGAGCTGTAGTCTATGAACAGTATTCTCACATAGTTATTTCCCCTGTTGTCCAAGTGGGAGAGGGCAGTGTGAAGTGCAATTGAGATCACGTCATCTGTGGAACTGTTGGGGCGGTATGCGAATTGGAGTGGGTCTAGGGTGTCTGGGAGGATGGTGTTGATGTGTCATGACCAGCCTTTCAAAGCACTCCATAATTAGAGATGTGAGTTCTACAGGGTGATAGCCATTTAGGCAGGTTACCTTAGAGCTCTTGGGAACAGGGACAATGGTGGTCCGCTTAAAACATGTTGGGATTACAGACTGGGACAAGGAGAGATTGAAAATATCTGTGAAGAAACCTGCCAGCTGGTCTGCGCATGCTTTGAGAACGCGCCCTGTTATTCCATCTGTGATTGTTAACCTCTTTAAAAGCTCATGGCTGGCTTTCCCTTTGTAATTCGTTATTGGCTGCAAGCCCTGACACATACGACGAGCATCGTAGCCTGTGTAATAGGATACCACCTTCCTCCTATATTGTCTTTTTGCATGTTTGATGTCTCGTAGGTCGTAGGGGAATTTCTTGTAAGCGTCCGTGTCCCATTGTAAGCTCTAGCCTTCAGCCCAGCTCAGAATGTTGCCTGTAACCCATGGTTTTTGGTTGGAATACGTTCTTGTAGTCAATGTGGGGACGACATCGTTTATGCACAATTTTTGGGGGGTGACACACAGAGGAACCCAGATGGAACTTGTTGCATTCAACATAAATTGCATTCAGAATGCTTTGTGTAACATAGGCTTTAGCAAGGAGTTAGTCGGTGTCAGAATGGATAATTAACAATAAACTAGTCTTAAATATATCTAAAATAAAGCGTTGTATTTGGTTCAAAGCATTCTCTGCGACCTAAACCTCAACTGGAGTTGTGCATAAAGGGTGTACAATTGAACAAGTTGAAGGACTCTTAGGAGTAACATTGGATGGTCAAGTCATATTGACAAAGTTGTTGTGAAGATTGGGAGAGAGATGTTATGAAAATATGTTAAGCGTTTTTGACATACAGATCAACTGTACTACTTGTTCAGTCTCTGATCTTATCCCATCTTGATTACTGACCGGTGATATGGTCAGGTGCAGCAAAGAAAGACCTAGCAAAGCTGCAAGCTGGCTCAAAACCAAGCAGCACGCCTTTCCCTTAAAGGAAAGGCACACACAGAACTATCTGTTGCCCGAGAGGAAGAAAACCACTCAGGGATTTCATCATGAGGCCAATGGTAACTTTAAAGCAGAGGTTAATGGTTGTGATATGGGAAAACTGAGGATGGATCAACAACATTGTAGTTTCTCCACAATACTAACTAAATGACAGAGTGAAAAGAATAAAACATATTCCAGAACATGCATCATGTTTGCAATAAGGCACTAAGTAAAACTGCAAAAAATGTGACAAAGAAATTGTATTTTCTTTTATTTAACTAGTGACCAAGTAATTTGGTGTCACTCTAAAGCGGAACGGTGGAATAAACGAGTCAGGAGTAGGTTTTCTTGATTGAACACAGTTCTCTATTGAGAGATTTCTGACAATGCAAACACTCCAACACAATCAAATGAGAATCTCCCAAGGAACAACATACATCTTCTTCTTTAGATGACACAGGAACACAAGACGATTATCTTTATCCTCTCTGGGATCGTTCGGGACGCTAGCGTCCCACCTCGCCAACAGCCAGTGAACTTGCAGGGTGCCAAATTCAAATAACAGAAATCTCAATTAAAATTCCTCAAGCATACAAGTATTATACACCATTTTAAAGATACAATTTTTGTTAATCCAGCCAACGTGTCCGATTTCAAAAAGGCTTTACGGTGAAAGCACACCATGCGATTATGTTAGGTCAGCGCCTAGCCACAGAAAACCATACAGCCATTTTCCAAAAGAGAGGTGTCACAAAAGTGAGAAATAACGTTAAAGTTAATCACTTACCTTTGATCTTCATCTGATGGCACTCCCAGGTCTCCATGTTAGACAATACATGTTTGTTTTGTTCGATAAAGTTTATCTTTATGTCCAAATACCTCCTTTTTATTTGCGCGTTTAGTCCAGTAATCCAAATGCACAAAGTGCGAGCACAAAGTCCAGACAAAGTCAAAAAAGTTCCATTACAGTTTGTAGAAACATGTCAAACGATGTATATAATCAATCTTTAGGATGTTTCTATCATAAATCTTCAATAATATTCCAACCGGACAATTCCTTTGTCAGTAGAAAGGGAACGGAGCTCGTGCGCGATAAACAACTAAAGGCTTTCAGCTGAGCCACCTACTGTGAGTGGTCTTATTCGCTCCCCTTTCACATTAGAAGCCTGAAACAACTTTCTAAAGACTGTTGACATCTAGTGGAAGCCTTAGGAAGTGCAATCTGACCCCATAGGCACAGTATATTGGATAGGCAATCACTTAAACTAGAACAACAATCACAGATTTGTCTTAAAGGATCTTCTTGGATAGCTCCCCTTTCTTGGTAGCCATTCTACAGAGATAGTTTATCTTCTTCCTTCCTGCTGGTTCCCTCCTCTCTCTTATAGGGGAAAGAGAATATGTCATTAGTACCATCAGCTGTGCTTAATTGCCTCTGGTTGGTTACCTTGTCTCACATGCCTTGTTGGGCTACTATCCGTGAGCCCAGCCTGCCCTCTGGTGGTCCTTCCACACTAGGCAAGTCAGTTAATAACAAATTCTTATTTACAATGACGGTCTATCAAAAGGCCTGTGGGGACGGGGGCCTAGGATTAAAATAAATACAATATAAATAGGACAAAACACACATCACAACAAGAGACAACACAACACCCCATAAAACTGTCCAATTTGAGTGTTTGTTGCAGCTCGTTCCAATCGCTAGCTGCAGCGAACTGAAAAGAAGAGCGAGTGAGTGTGAGTGAAATGTGAGTGTGAAAACCCCATCAGCATTGAAGTTATTGACAAACTCACACCAGTGCGCCTGGCCCCTACTACCATACCCCGTTCAAAGGCACTTCAATCTTTTGTCTCACCCTCTGAATGGCACACATACGCAATCCATGTCTCAACGCTTAAAAATCATTCTATAACCTGTCTCCTCCCCTTCAGATGCACTGATTGAAGTGGATTTAACAAGTGACATCAATAAGGGATCATAGCATTCACCTGGTCAGTGTATGTCATGGAAGAGCAGGTGTTCCTAATGTTTTATACAGTCGGCGTACAGTGGAGTTGCATACCAACACGACATTGAATGTTCCTGAGTTGCCTCGTTTCAGTTTTGACTTAAATCGGCTGTCTAGCAATGATCAAGATTATTGTACAATCCAGGTGTGCAAAGCTCTTAGAGACTTACCCAGAAAGACTCACAGCTGTATTCGGTGCCAAAGGTGATTTTTAACATGTATTGACTCAGGGGTGTGAATACTTATGTAAATGAGATACTTTTTGTCATGTAGTGTATGTGAACACCTACTTGTCTAACGTCTCATTCCAAAATCATGGGCATTAATATGGAGTTGGTCCCACCTTTGCTGCTATAACAGCCTCCACTCTTCTGGGAAGGCTTTCCACTAGATGTTGGAACATTGCTGCGGGGACTTGCTTCCTTTCAGCCGTGAGCATTAGTGAGGCCTGGCACGCAGTCGCGTTCCATTTCATCCCAAAGGCGTTCGATGGGGTTGAGGGGTCAGTTAAGTTCTTCCACACCAATCTTGAGAAACCATTTCGGTATGGACCATGCTTTGTGCACGGGGCCATTGTCATGCTGAAACAGGGAAGGGCCATCCCCAAACTGTCGCCACAAAGTTGGAAGCACAGAATTGTCTATAATGTCATTTTGTATGCTGTAGCGTTAAGATATCCCTTCAATGGAACTAAGGGGACTAGCCCGAACCATGAAAAACAGCCCCAGACCGTTATTCCTCCTCCACCAAACTTTGCAGTTGAAACTATGCATTCGGGCCAGGTAGCATTCTCCTGGCATCCGCCAAACCCAGATTCGTCCGTCTGCCAGATGGTGAAGTACGATTCATCACTCCAGAGAACGTGTTTCCACTGCTCCAGAGTCCATTGGCGGTGAGAATTACACCACTCCAGCCGACGCTTGGCACTGTGCATGGTGATCTTAGGCTTGTGTTCGGCCATGGAAACCCATTTCATGAAGCTCCAGATGAACAGTTTTTGTGCTGACATTGCTCCCAGAGGTAGTGAGTGTTGCAACCGAGGACACTCTACGTGCTCCTGTTCTGTGAGCTTGTGTGGCCTACTACTTCACGGCTGAACTGTTGTTGCTCCTAGACGTTTCCACTTCACAATAACAGCATTTACAGTTGACCGGGGCAACTCTAGCAGGGCAGAAATTTGACACTGACTTGTTTTGGAAAGGTGGCATCCTATGACGGTGCCACGTTGAAAGTCACTGAGCTCTTCAGTAAGTCCATTCTACTGCGAATGTTTATCTATGGAGATTGCATGGCTGTGTGCTCGATGTTATGCAACGGTGTGGTTGAACTAGCCAAATCCACTAAATTGAAGGGGTGTCCACATACTTTTGTATATGCAGTGTATTTCTGTATTTCATTTGCAAAGATTTCAAAAAAATATGTTTTCACTTTCTCATTAATTTAATCAATTTTGAATTCAGGCTGTAACACAACAAAATATGAAATAAGTCAGTGTATGAATACTTTCTGAAGGCACTGTCCATACCCCAACAGACATGCCCCTATGAGTTTCTTCACAGTACCCAAACCAAAAACAGATTTATTGCGTCGCTATCAGTTATGTGTAGAAAAACGTTGGCCAGTAACCAAAAGGTCGCTCGTTTGAATTCCCGAGCCGTCATGGTGGAAAAATCTGCCGTTCTGACCTTGAGCAAGGCAGTTAACCCCCCAACAACTGCTCTCTGGGCTCCAGGCGCTGACTACGTGGATGTCGATTAAGGCAGCCCCCGCACCTCTCTGATTCAAAGGGGTTGGGTTAAATGTGGAAGAGAACATTTTGGTTGAATACATTCAGTTGTACAACTGGCTAGGTATTCCCTTTCCATGTCATTGTGAATGCTCTGCCACCAGAGGTTACTGAGGCAAAAACAGATAAAATATGATTTGATCTCAGCACCTGTCCTCTTTCTAAAGATTGGATTTAACTGTCCTGTATATCAGAATATGTATATACTGTAGGGATGGTATATGACTAATATTTTAGTTTTCTCGTGTTATCTTTCCAATGTATAACTCTTATTTTTTTGTTTATGTCTAATGTTCTTGTCAATAACTGTTCTGTACTTTGTCTTGTATCTGTACATTTTATGTAGATCCCAGGGAGAGTAGCTGCTGCATGTGCAGTAGCTAATGGGATCCTAATAAAGTCAACTAAATCAACTCCTTGGACCAGGGTAGTCCTGATCAGAGTTAGGCAAGCACACACTGGCGAGAAGAGGAGGAGGATGAGGATGGAAGGTGTTCAGCCCCCAATCCTCAGAAGGCTCACAGCCCAAGTCTCAGGCTTCAGTCGAACTTCCAGATCTTCTAGATATGCTGAGCAACATGGACAATAGGCAATTGCTTGCAGCTCACAAGGGCCCAGGATACAGGACGGAAAGCTCTAGCTACCTGGTACGAGCAACCCCTCCAGATGCCACAGACCTCTATGCCCACACCTGGACACGGTTCCCCTTCCAGGGGAAGTTTCCCCCCGGACCCATGGGTGTACTCCTACCATCCGGATGCAGCCGCTGTGGCCTTTACTTCTCCCCATAAGCTGCCAGTACAGCCCCGGACGAGACTGGCAGCACCCGAGGCCAGCAGCTTTATCCAGTGCCGCCGCCTACACATACTCACTTCAACAGCCAGTGTTCCCGCCGTAACCAAGCTTTTCTGCGGCTCCCACGTCGAGTGTCTCGGCTCCCCTCAGAGAACAATGCCAAATTCAAAAGCCATATTTGCACCACATAACCACAAGCTCCCCCACACCTTTCTGTACCTAGCACAATGGCTGAAGATGGAAGCAGAGCAGCCAGTGCCCATACCGAGCAGGAGAAGCCTGCAGCCTTTCAGCAGAAACACGCTGGTGCCACCATGTACTACGGGGCAACAGAGCCTCTTCCACAGGAACTACCACCCGGCTGTAGAAAATCGTCCTTCTATTCAAGGACTTGTTTATTCTTTTGAGGTGCAAGGCCTGCTAGAGGGGGGATAAGCTGCCCTCTGCTCTAATAACATGTTAGGGCATGTCTCCCCAGTGATCTTTCATTGGACCTCTTGACCTGTCCATCACCACCTTTGACCTGGCCCCAGGCCAATGGGCAGGGAAAACTATAAAAACATTGTTCCACCCTAACCTGTCTTTAGTGCAGAGTTCTACCAACAGAGACGGTCTTTAGTGCAGAGTTCTTCCAACAGAGACGTGTATTCCAATTTTAACTGAGTAGTGCATACTGGAATGCAAACTTTTCCTAACATGGTATGGTGCTAGTCAATGCAAAAAAAAGTACTTCAACTACTACCACTAGTACTTCTATGAGTCAATGTTGTGTGTGTTTGTGGCAATAAATTAGTGACTTGGGTATGTCTTCTGCTGCGTCATTGTCTCTAGTTTAAATTGGCACTTCCTTTCATCATGAAGTGGTTGGAAAGGTAAAGTGAAATTGCTGTGCCAGGAAAAGTGTGTTTGGTAGAAGAGTTTTCTCTAGTCCTTGTTTGTGCTGTGTTTTAAGAAATTGCTGATCTGAGTAAATGTATAAACACAAACATTTAGTGAAGCCCCATTTTTAAGTTAACACATTTCTTATTTTTTTTTACTGTGACATCTTACAAGTGTACTGTATCTGTACTCGTAATTACTGTGATCTGCCGAGTGCTGCGCTTTGAGTCTGAATTCCAGGCTAGCATTCTTTATAGGTTTTACCAATTTTGTTTTCACCAAAGAGTGTTTCTCATGGCCATAGGGATGTGAACCGTTGAAAAATGAATTGAAAGGAAATCAACTCAATAATTCAGCTGGAATCCGCAGCCGAGGCCTGTAGTTTGACACGGAGGTTCTCACCTGATTAGCTCTACGTGGACCTGACCAGAGCCTTAACTCGCACAACAGGTCGAACCAATCAATAAAACTGCAGGGGAGACCTGCGCAACATGAGGGTAGCCATACATTTATCCTTTTTATACACTGTGGAGAACCTCCGAGATATAACGATAGCTACATCATGTACTCACGTTATCAACTTGTTCTGTAGCCCACCTCGCTGGGTTGTGATACCGAGGGGGGAAAAAGAGTTCGAGAGGAGATGAGAGCAGATAATCCATGTTTGTGTTCCTATATGAACTTCATTCTGTCAGGCGCAGTGGGCCTCCTAGGGAGAGAACAAGGGAGAACAGAGGGAAAGATATAGGGGCACGCTATGCTCTATATAGTGCATTACTTTTCGGCCCTATGGACGATGGTCAAAAATAGTGCACTATATGGGGAATAAAGTGCCATTTGGGATGCAACCGGTAATTGATTTACTCCACTTATGTCTTGTTGCTTGATGCTGCTGTGTTGGGTTGGTGTAGAGAATCAGTGATGTATTATTGCTATATGTAGCAGAGATTCTTGTGGGATGACTTCATTTCAACATTATTTTTATTAGTGCTTAATATTTAACATCAAGTGGGTGGATTGTCAAGCAGGGAATCTGTTAAACCACTAATAGCATTTGTATGGCCCTAGTGTTAATATCTGGTTTGTTGTCGTCGTCTCCAGGGTTCCTACTGGGCTATAGACACCAATCGTAAAGAGGAGACACTTCCCACCAGGCCAAAGAAGAGGCCACACTCTGGAGAAAGGGTGAGTACTGGACTGGTGTCAAACCTTGCTTTCGACACCGCCGACCTTTCCCAGCATGGGCCGACATACAATTTACACTGTTCCGATTAATGGTCACCCACGGCGTGCACAAATGTAGCGGGATAGCAGGTTGGGCAACAAAATATCCCAGACTGACCGGGGAGTCAGCTAAAATAAAGCATCACATCACAGCCAGACTGCTCTTAACTATGTCATTGGGCATTGCATTATTGGCTTAATTTTAAACGACTCGTGATGCTGTCTCATTTCGGCCTACAGTCATCCCCTATCTTCTTTGAGATGGTGACGTCATGCCATGAACAATCACGTCTCTCCTGTCCCTAAAGAATTAGCACTACACCACTGGTGTTCAGTGATTTGAGCGCCTGACTGAACACCGTTCTGCAGCTCACTGAACACTGAGTAGCAGCAGACCCATTCTCCCCCTACGCATCTACCACTGCCTCTGCCCTACCCATCACCATGGAAACAAAGGATGCATGGAGCGGCAAAGTGCACAATCATCGCAGTCCAACGAAAAGAGGAAGAGGGGTGGGCAGGTATAGGGAAGGGAGGAAAAGAGAAGGGAAGGGAGAGCTAGCAGAAGAGGGCAAAAGGAAAGGGGGGGGGGAGTATTCTAGGCTTCTGTTCTAGTTAATTACCCTACACAAGCCCCTAGGCTGCCATTTAGACACACAGTATTTTCTTCTGGAATTATTTTTTTTTATCACAAACATTAATTAATTCAGAGCCTTGTCATTTTTTTTTACATGCAAGCCCTTCAACGCTTTTATTACGCTTCGGTTGCATTTCTGGGCAGACTTGCTTGTTACATTGTCTCACAGGAAGAGTACTTTGCTTTACTCACCCCTGTGTTCCAATGGCACGTTGTGTTTGCTAATCCAAGTTTAGAATTTTAAAAGGTTAATTGATCATTAGAAAACCCTTTTGCAATTATGTTAGCAGAGATAAACTGTTCTACTTATTTAAATAAGCAATAAAACTGGCCTTCTTTAGACTAGTTGAGTATCTGGAGCGTCAGCATTTGTGGGTACGATTACAGGTTCAAAATAGCCAGAAACAAAGACCTTTCTTCTGAAACTCGTCAGTCTATTCTTGTTCTGAGAAATGAAGGCTATTCCAATGCGAGAAATTGCCAAGAAACTGAAGATCTCGTACAACGCTGTATACTACTCCCTTCACAGAACAGCACAAACTGGATCTAACCAGAATAGAAAGAGGAGTGGGAGGCCCTGGTGCACAACTGAGCAAGAGGACAAGTACATTAGTGTTTAGTTTGAGAAACCGACGCCTCACAAGTCCTCAACTCGCAGCTTCATTAAATAGCACCCGCAAAACACCAGTCTCAATGTCAACAGTGAAGAGGCGACTCCGGGATGCTGGCCTTATAGGCAGAGTTGCAAAGAAAAATCCATATGACAGACTGGCCAATAAAAAGAAAAGATTAAGATGGGCAAAAGAACAGACTCCACCGTATTACCATTCATGTGTGGGGTTGCTTCTCAGCCAAGGGAGTGGGTTCACTCACAATTTTTCCTAAGAACACAGCCATGAATAAAGAATGGTACCAACACATCCTCCGAGAGCAACTTCTCCCAACCATCCAGGAACAGTTTGGTGATGAGCAATGCCTTTTCCAGCATGATGGAGCACCTTGCCATAAGGCAACTAAGTGGCTCGGGGAACAAAACCTCGATATTTTGGATCTATGGCCAGGAAACTCCCCAGATCTTAATCCCATTGAGAACTTGTGGTCAATCCTCAAAAGGCAGGTGGTCAAACAAAACCCCACAAATTCTGACAAACTCCAAGCATTGGTTATGCTAGAATGGGCTGCCATCAGTCAGGATGTGGCCCAGAAGTTAATTGACAGCATGCCAGGGCAGATTGCAGAGGTCTTGAAAAGGAAGGGTCAACACTGCAAATATTGACTCTTTGCATCAACTTCATGTAATTGTCAATAAAAGCCTTTTTGACACTTATGAAATGCTTGTAATTATACTTCAGTATTCCATAGTAATATCTAAAGACACTTAAGCAGCAAACTTTGAAAATTAATATTTGTGTCATTCTCAACTTTTGGCCAGGACTGTAGAGCATTTCGCTACACTCGCATTAACATCTGCTAACCATGTGTATGTGACAAATACAATTTGATTTGATTTGAACCGTCATTGGATGAGCTGGAAAAGCCAAAGGAAAACACCAGAACTGGTACTCTGAGCAAGCTACACTTTCTGGTACAACAGGTTCAGCTGACCTGTCACTTGTAGATCATCTCAGAATTGAACCAATGGAAAATTGAGAAAAACAGAATGACATTCAAAATTATGATGTACTTGAAATAAAGGATGTCATTTGACTCAGCTAAGCTAGATGAGCTCAGTAATTGGAGGAAAATTTGAGTGTTTGAGGAAGTCAAAGACATTGGCCAAAACTCTGTCTCAATAGGGTGGGTTTGCACCCTTAAAGAATCCTTAACTGGAATGGTGCCAAAAGCACATCTAGAGGTTTTGAGGAGCTGGCTGCTAAAGAACTCCCAAAAGACTCACCGACAAGCGCCTCAGAGTCACTCAGATTGCTGATGTCAGTGATCTACCAGAAAAAATGGAACCTTCATTCCATAGACATCAAATCTGCATTTTTGCAGGGAACATAGCTGTCAAAGGACATTCACATCAGATTTTCGCCTGAAGCGAAGAGCGAAGGAACACTGTGGAAACTAAAAAAGTGTGTGTATGGCCTGGGAGATGCATCACTCTATTGGTACAACAAAGCCAAGGCAACAATGCTGAGTACAGTTGGAAAAATGTCACAAGTGGATCCTGCAGTCTTCTATTGTCTTGATCAAGACTGCAATGGGACTGGAGTACTTGCCTGTCATATTGATGACTTTATCTGGGGTGGCTCACAGACCTTTGCTACAAGTGTGAAAAGCTGTTTTCCAGGTCGGCCGTAAGGAGCATGATGATTTTTGTAATGTTGGCATAGAATTTATTACAGTTGATGGAACAATACTGATGCAACAGGAGAGCTATATAAAGAATCTTCAACCTATCCATATGGATTCTTCAAGACCCGTACAAAGGAATTCCCCTCTCTGTGGAATTTAAGCTGATCAATTGAGGTCAAATTCTATGGGTTGTTAGACAGAGTAGACCTGATGTAATGTTTGATGGCTCTCACAAGTGGAGCAGTGCTAGTTGTGCCACTAGAGATTCTGGGTTCGAATCCAGGCTCTGTCGTGACCGGGAGACCCATGGAGCGGCGCACAATTGGCAAAGCGTCGTTCGGGTTAGGTGAGGTTTTGGCCAGCAGGAATGTCCTTGTCCCATCGCGCACTAGCGACTCCTGTGGTGGGCCGGGCACAGTGCATCCTGACATGATCGCCAGCTGCACGGTGTTTCCTCTGACTTGTCGGTGCGGCTGGCTTCCGGGTTAAGTGGGCATTGTGTCAAGAAGCAGTGCAGCTTGGTTGGGTTGTGTTTCGGAGGACGCGCGGCTCCCAACCTCTCCCGAGTCCGTACGGGAGTTGCAGCGACAAGACTGTAACTACCAATTGGATACCACGAAATTGTGGAGAAAAAGGGGTATAAGTAACAAAATTAAATAAGAATGTTTGATGTCTGCAACTTGGCATCCAACACAAAACACGCCACTGTACAAACCATTCATGAGGAAAACAAAGTTGTTCGTCAACTGAAATCACAACAGGTGACTAAAGTTTCAGCATGTTGGAAAAGGTGACTCTCTGAAATTAGTTGCCTTCAGTGATGCTTCCCTAGGGAACCTTACAGATGGAGGCACACAAGGTGGACATCCAATCGTGTTAATAGATTCTCACCTATCAGTTGGCAGTCAAAAGGATCAGAAGGGTTGTCCGAAGCACACTTGCTGGAGAAACCCTTGCTCTTGCGGATGGAATTGACACTGCTATCTTTCTTGCAACTCTGTTCTGAGCTTACCACTGGTGAGACAAAACGGCACGTTCTATCAGTAGTTTGTGTCACTGACAACTACTCCTTAGTTGATGCTGTGAAGTCAACCAAGTCTGTCACAGAGAAAAGACTTTGTCTTGAGATTAGCAGCATCAAGGAATTTATTCAAGCACAGAGAAACCAGCGGATTTAGTGGTCAGCCACAAAGGAACAGTCTGACTAAAAACGGAGCAGCTGGTCTTGTGCTCCTAAAGCCATTCAGTAATGGAAAGTAGCAGCTTGAGTAACACAAATAAAAACTTTGTCGCACAACCCATTTGTAATGGGTAACTTAAATAATTCTTGGGACATTTTAATTGTTTTATTTGTCTTTAAAGAAAAGTGGGAGATTTTAAGTTCATGTATCCCTATATTTCTGTTATTACGGGGCTATCACTCTGTTATTAGTGCGCCTGCGCAGGGGTCTCGTTGTAGATGAGTGCAATGGCAACCATGTATTGTGTTAATACGGTGGAGTAAATGTTGTTAAACTGGAACCTTGTTGTTGTCATTTTGAGTTAACGCCAACTGCCATCCTCTCTTGTAAATGTACAGTAGCACTAATTCTCACTGTCTCCTTCCTCCTGCATTGCTCTTATGTTCATACGACTCTTGAATCAAGCCGTTCCCTTAATTCTATATACGCACCTGTCAGGGAACCTGCAACCCGCTCCTCTCTTTTAGAGTTTATCATAAAGATTGGTTTGCAACAATGCAATCTTTCAGTTAGCAGTTTTGGGAGACCAACTGACTGTCGGTCCGTCAGATGTTTTCCCTTATGCACGAATGTATCTAAATGTACTGTATATTAATATGTGATGGTTTACTGTGTAACACAGCCTCAGAGGGTGGTACCTGCTCCAGATTACATGCTATCCCATTCCATCAATGTTCTGCAGAGCTCTCTCTCTCCTCTTCTCTCCAGACGTACAGCCTAGAATCGGAGACCCTGCGAATGGACTGTATAATGTACGGAGATGCCTCGCCCACTCTGGCAGTCAACACAGTAACTAACAAGGTAATCGTCTGTCATAATGACATGCAAACCCTTTGCCCTCTTTGTCAATATGTTAAAACTGGCCATTGTACCAGCAAGTGACTTAACACATTGTCCATCTGTGTTCCAGCAAGTGATATATTAACGTCGACCATCTTTGTTCCAGGTAGCGTTGTATAAAACGGAGAATAAGGGCAGCGATAGCCCCGGGCGCAGCCTCAACAGCCTCTCAGACCAGAGCCTTGCCGCCGTCAACCTCAACAGTGTGCACCGCTACACACCGGTACGTCACGCCTCCATTCAGTCACCACTAACACTGCCACAACAGGATGTTTCATGTACAACGTTTTGAGGAGGAGGTAGATATACTAAGATGGCACTCCCACATGGCACTCTATTCCCTTCATAGTGCACTACTTTTGACCAGGGCCCATCTATGGAATAGAGTACCATTTGGGACACACATTAAGTGTTGTCAACTTGTAGAGGTAGGGAACATGTAACCCAAACTGCCTATATAAACTGAACAAAAATATAAATGCAAAATGCAGCAATTTCAAAGATTTGAAGGAGTTACAGTTCATATAAGGAAATCAGTCAATTGAATTAAATTCATTAGGCCCTAATCTATTCATTTCACATGACTGGGAATACAGATATGCATCTGTTGGTCACAGATACCTTCTTTTTTTTTTTAAGTAGGCGTGTGTATCAGAAAACCAGTCAATATCTGGTGTGACCACCATTTGCCTCATGCAGCGCGACACATCTCCTTCGCATAGAGTTGATCAGGCTGTGGATTGTGGCTTATGGAATGTTTCCCCACTCCTTTTCAATGGCTATGGGAAGGTGCTGGATATTGTCGGGAACTAGAACACACTGTCGTACACGTCGGTCCAGAGCATCCCAAACATGCTCAATAGTTGACACGTCTGGTGAGTGCAGGCCATGGAAGAACTGGGACATTTTCCACTTCCAGGAATTGTGTACAGGTCCTTGCGACATGGGGCTGAAAAATTAGGTGATCGCGGCAGATGAATTGTACGATAATGGGCCTCAGGATTTCGTCACGCTATCTGTGCATTAAAATTCCCATAAAAAAAATGCAATTGTGTTCACTGTCCGTAGCTTATGCCTGCCCATACCATAATCCCACCGCCACCATGGGGCACTCTGTTCACAACGTTCACATCCGCAAACCGCTCGACCACACTACGCCATGCACGTGGTCTGTGGTTGAGGCCGGTTGGACACACTGACAAATGAACATTCAATTCTCTGGAAACAGCTCTGGTGGACATTCCTGCAGTCAGCATGCCAATTACACGTTCCCTCAACTTGAGACACATGTGGCATTGTGTTGTGTGACAAAACTGCACATTTCAGAGTGGCCTTTTATTTTCCCCAGCACAATGATCATGCTGTTTGATTAGCATCTTGATATGCCACAACTCTCAGGTGGATGGATTATCTTGGCCAAGGAGAAATGCTCACTAGCATGGATGTAAACTAATGTGTACTTTTTTTTGAATTAAGCTTTTTGTGCGTATGGAACATTTTGGTGTCTTATTTCAGCTCATGAAACATGAGCAACACTTTACATGTTGCGTTAATATTTTTGTTCATTGTAGCTATGAGAGCCCCCTGCTCATTTTATTTTTTTTATCCATTGTTGCAGTGGTTGTGTCCCATAAAATCTAGCGGTCAAACAGGCAATTGTTTCCAATCGTTTTTCCACCATCAATATTTCCCATAGGGAATTTTAGAAACACTTAACATAAGGGCTGTGTTTCATGTAGGCTTACTCTGGCATGAAGTTATGATAACCATGTAAATCTCTCTCGGACAAGGAGACTTTAATCAATATCGTCGGCTCTATTTACTCTCTGATTCAAAAATGCTAATTAGCATCAAAGCAAGACTACAATTCCCTACAAGCTCCTGCACGTCATCTCTAGCTTGCACAAGACAGTTCACACAATTGGTTATTTAAATAAATGTTGCCAGTTTATTAATTACAAAATGTAGCTAATATTAGTTAGTTAATCCAGAGATTCTTACCTTTGCCTTGATTCGGCAGTCTCGTACAGATCATCATGGCATTTTTAGTTCTTTATGATAGCCATATTAGCAGCCAATTAGCATTTCATTTTTGGGGGGTAAATACAGGATAATATATTGATAAGTCACCTTGTCCTAGATAGATTTACACTTATCAAAACGTCATGAAACACAGCCCTTTAAGTGTTTCTTAAATCCCCTATGGGAAAAAAGAATGATGGAAAAACGATTGGAACCATTTCCTTGTTTGAACGCTAGGTTTTATGGGTATTATGATTCATAATGTGGTACTATATTGGTGGACCTTTACTGCTGTACTTGACCTTCGTCTTGGATCAGTGTTTGCTGACTAACTACCTCAGTGGTAATTGCGGCAATGCTGCTTGTCTGAGGCTGTGTTATTGTTTGTGTCTGAGGTCACGGCATTGTGACACAGTCACTACACACAACCCCTGATCTATTCTAGGTCGCACACACCGTGTGGTAATACCTACTGAGGCAAATACCATTTATTTGTGGAATTTTAAGGGGTAGAAAAAATGCTCTTGAGAGCCTGTTTTATTCTACACTGGGCACCTGGTGTGTTCCCGGTGGAAACTTGAATCCCCAGTAGGCCTAATGTTCTTCTTCTGCCTTACTCGCACGGAGCACTTACAGTAGGGCCGGTTTCCATGATACCATCCCCTAAGACCTGCCCCAGTATTTTGTATTCTTGAACGTGTTTAAGACACTACTTTATGCCGTTGCTCGTCTCCTCTTTCCCCTCCCACTCTACAGATACCTTCCAGCACCTCTACTCTTGCGGTGCCCTCAGGATTGCCACAGGCAGTTTATACCAAGGCACTCCTGTGGCATTGTGGTGTTTGTCTACTGTGACTGTCTCGTTGCCTGTAGTGTCGGCCAAAGAAAATAACCCCAAAGACTTAGTACATAATAGACTACGGGACTAATTTTGCCACAGTGTGGAAACCAATCTTTTTTTTCAGAAAAGGTCATTGGGTCTGTGTGACTGAGTAGACAATGTGGACGTGACGGAATTCTTTGCTTAGGATCATTGGAAGAAACTGTTCAAATTGACATTTTTTGAGTGGGCGAGGTAGCTGCGCACCTTTTTGTTTACCAATCACTGCCCCCCCCACCCTCCCCCCACCCTACTTAGCCTGGTTGCCGTTTCTGTTCAGCTATTATATTCTGCTCCTTGCCATTTGCCTGCCGGCAATGTTAAAGTCTGAACGTTCTATCATTGATGAGCTCGAGGAGATCAAAGGATTTGATCCTGATTCGATAACCCTCACATCATCCAATCAATGTTTATGCAAATTGGACTGATAAGAATACGTGCTAACTTAATTCATACATTTGATTGGAAACATTTTAACATTGGTTGTGGGGAGAACAGAGTATTCCTGTGTATTGCATTTTTACCACAAGGCAATGTGATCACAGCACACCAGAGAAGCTCTCGCCATTCAAACTTCCCCGTCAGTTCATTGTGAACACTGTAGCCTATTTTATATCCAGCAAGCAAGAGCAAGGTGTTTCTTTCCTTGAATATATATATTTTGAATTGCTCAAAATAAGTGTCCAAACTATATTGCTACTACTGGGACGTGCTTTGTGCTAGGCTACTGATTCAAGAGTTATAAGAGGGATGGGGGAGACGATGGAAAAGAGAGGCCGTTGGAGTTGCCAGCTACGGTTGGGCGGTATCCAGCTAGACACACGACCCAGTCATTCAGTCTTTTTGTTCTGTATGTATGGAAGCAACCCAGTCGTTCATTCTAAATGTTCCATTGCCATACTGACTGTTAACATTCTTAGCCATAGTTGGCTAGCTAGCAAACAAGGGTTAACGCAGTCACGTCAAAAAGTGCAGCCAGAATAACAGCAAAGTAGCTGCATTTGCATTTGTTTAAGCTGTTTTCTAGCTAATGAGGTGCAATTTCACCTGGCATAGAAAATGTGCTCGCTTGTCAGGTCACTGTTGTTGAGAGGAGCTAGCCAATTAACAGCTGGAGATCGAATTTGAATATTGAAACAATCTTGCAAACGTTGGAGAGACAGACAGAAAGGTTTATACAAATCTCTGGCTAAAAGAAATGTAAGAATGTCTAGATCAGGGTAAAACCTACAGGAAAGTAGATATCCAGGAAGAGGGTTGGGCAGCCCTGATCTAGACATTATCTTACATTTCTTCTTACATTTATTGTATGTGTGTGTATATATATATAATATATATATATATATTATAACACACACACATTATATATATACACACACATATTATATATATATATACACACACACACATATTATATGTGTGTGTGTGTGTGTGTGTGTGTGTGTGTGTGTGTGTGTGTGTGTGTGTGTGTGTGTGTTATATATATAGATATACATATACAGTGGGGAGAACAAGTATTTGATACACTGCTAAATTTTGCAGGTTTTCCTACTTACAAAGCATGTAGAGGTCTGTAATTTTTTATCATAGGCACACTTCAACTGTGAGAGACGGAATCTAAAACAAAAATCCAGAAAATCACATTGTATGATTTTTAAGTAATTCATTTTCATTTTATTGCATGACATAAGTATTTGATCACCTACCAACCAGTAAGAATTCCGGCTCACAGACCTGTTGGTTTTTCTTTAAGAAGCCCTCCTGTTCTCCACTCTACCTGTATTAACTGCACCTGTTTGAACTCGTTACCTGTATAAAAGACACCTGTCCACACACTCAATCAAACAGACTCCAACCTCTCCACAATGGCCAAGACAGCTTGGTGAGAAGGCAACAACTCTTGGCGCAATTATTAGAAAATGGAAGAAGTTCAAGATGACGGTCAATCACCCTCGGTCTGGGGCTCCATGCAAGATCTCACCTCATGGGGCATGTGTATAGTGTGTGTTACTAATGGTTTTCTTTGAGACTGTGGTCCCAGCTCTCTTCAGGTCATTGACCAGGTCCTGCCGTGTAGTTCTGGGCTGATCCCTCACCTTCCTCATAATCATTGATGCCCCACGAGGTGAGATCTTGCATGGAGCCCCAGACCGAGGGTGATAGACCGTCATCTTGAACTTCTTCCATTCTCTAATAGTTGCGCCAACAGTTGTTGCCTTCTCACCAAGCTGCTTGCCTATTGTCCTGTAGCCCATCCCAGCCTTGTGCAGGTCTACAATTTTATCCCTGATGTCCTTACACAGCTCTCTGGTCTTGGCCATTGTGGAGAGGTTGGAGTCTGTTTGATTGAGTGTGTGGACAGGTGTCTTCAAATACAGTGTATCAAATACTTGTTCTCCCCACTGTGTGTATGTGTGTATATATATATATTTGTACCACCACTTTAAGACAAAGTCAGGCGCCCATGACTATACTGTAGGTACAATCGGCCTGGGCCCTCGGGTTAGAAGGGTGAATGACCAGCAGGAGACAGGGATACTGAACACGCGTTTACCATTGCCATGCCCAAAACAGACAGTGTGGATATCTCAAGTTAGAATTCAGCCTTTTTAGTGATTGGACCTAAAGTAATGAAAATAAGTGACTGTCTCTCTTTCTATCTCTCTGTAGGTCAGTAGTAACTTGGAGCCCTCCCAGTCTCTGAGTCTACAGCAGCCTCTTCCCCCCCCTCCCTCTCCTCCTTCCCAACCCCAGTACAGTGTGGCCGAGCAGGACAAGCAGCTCCTCTTCTCTGATTTCGAGGACCTCAGTGTCTCGTTCCAAAACCTCTATAAGTCTGTCTTTCAGCAGTCCTTCAGCCAGCAAGGTGGGTCATGGGAAACAGTACTCTGAAGCAGACCGGGGTTGAAATAGTGTTTTAGATGAGCCTGCTTGGTGTGACAGATGGGTGCATTTTGCAACCAAGCAAGCTCTATCAAACGTCTTCAAAGTATTTGAAAGAAAACGAGCACGTTCACAGCTAACGTCTTACCCGGTTGATGAGAAAACAGTATGGCTAACACTAGTGCGAATGATTACCTTGTGCTTTTAGCTAACCTATAAAATAATCTCCTACACCACAGATTGGACACTTATGTTAAACAGTAATAAAAGCATTTGTGTGTATTCCTCTTTTGTACTTGCATATACAAATAATAAATTGTGCCACATATCTACAATCGTTGCGTTGCTCAGTCAAACGAGCGAGGCCAATTTGGAGAAAAACAAAACATTATATTGACACTTGAGTGGAGAAAAGTTCAGTGGCTGTGGGAGTAGCTTTGAAACTTGCTAATTAGATTGTGAAGCTCCTCTGTAATTGCTTCCTGCAGCTTCCTATTGGGTCAACAGCCTTCCTCCTGCTTCTATTACGATCCACCTTTTTAACCCCAGACATGAACACGCTCTGTTGATCGTCTCTCTGTTGCCTGAAATCAACCTTTTAAAAATATTTTAAGTCGCAGCAACGAGCTGAATTGTGTACAGCAATACAATTCTGAAAATCCAAACTTAACAAATATACATCACTGCGAGAATAAATAACACTGACACATTCTAGGGAGCATTGAAACCCAATGGCTGGAATGGCAGCGCTCTATCCCGCAGTGTATAAGGTCCAAGCCCCTTTTTTATAAATTGGCAGTTTGCTATACTCCCACCATACAATATGAGCAAATTTATCATGCAAAGAACACATACAGTGAGGTCCAAAAGTAGTTGACACATTTAGTGGTTGTTTTGGCTCTGTACTCCAGTTGCTTGGGTGCCCAAACTCCTTGCTCGGGCCAAACGCTACACTACGCCCATGGATATTAGTTTCTCCTCCGCAATGAGTCTGCCTCCCAGGCGATTTCTAGAATGGTAATCCTTTCTAGATCTGATTGGTCCCAGAAACTGATGGGTTGGGCCAGGGCCATAACACACGTGGCTGAAGCAGCATTTTGAACGTTCATCATTGGCTTTGATACTCTGATTGGTTAGAGATCATCCAATCGCTGATTACTTATATTTTTTGTACAACACCCCTCATTTTGACAACCAAACAACTTCAATTATGGCAGTCTCAGACTGAAGTTTGTAGTGAATGATAGAGCAGAGGATAAATTCAGTTTGAGTTGTCAGGTAAGTACTCCAGCACTTTGGGATTTTAGATGATACAATGACTGAGGTTAAAGGCCCAGTTCAGTAAAAAAAAAAAAATATTCTGTGTTTTATATACTTCCACACTGAGGTTGGAATAATACTGTGAAATTTTGAAAATGCCCTTAGTGTAAGAGCTATTTGAAAAGACCACCTGCAATTTAAGCCTGTTGTGGTGGGATGGAGTTTTGGCCTGCCTGGTGACATAACCAAGTGGTAAATTAGTTAAAAGACCAATAAGAGAGTTCCAAACCTCTCTGCCAATAACAGCTAGTTTTCCATCCCCACTCAAACCCACCCCGAGAGTACTAGCAAAAATTTAGCTTGAGAAATTGATCTTCGCTAGGTACTTAATAGTTACCCAGAAATTATTTGATATTGAGATAGAAACGTCTGCATTGGACCTTTTAAAGTGCAGCCTTTCAGCCTTTATTTGAGGGTATTTTTATCCATATCAGGTGACTCGTTTATAAATTACAGTACTTTTTTTGTACATAGTCCCCCCATTTTTAGGGAACAAAGTATTTGGACAAATCCACTTATGTGTATTAAAGTAGTCAACGTTTTTAGTATTTGGTCCAATATTCCTAGCACGCAATGACTACTGTACATCAAGCTGGTGACCACACTTGTTGGATGCATTTGCAGTTTGTTTTGGTTGTGTTTCACAGGGTGCATTGGCCAATTCATTGAAAACTTCAGCTTTGGCTTGCTTATATAGAGCGATACAACCTGTTTTCTGACGTGAGTGCACGAAGGAAGTTCGTAACGTGGCTTGAGCACTTTCACGAGATGCTGAAACACCCTATTCTCAACCACTGGGAATGGGCGCATATCCGCAGCTATAAACCAAAGACCATAAGATGTAAACATAGCCTACCTACCGCTCTTGTGATTTATTTGGCTCGGTCAGAATCAGCTGCCAAGGGCTGCTTGAATGAAGATGGGAGACTGTTGTGTTGCTTTACGTTTCCGTCTTGCTCCGGCGTAATGTCGGTGTAAATGTGTTAACTGCTGCATTGTCTATTTCTCATTGAGCGTGCCGACATACTGTTAACGTTTTATCCACAACTCTCTGTCAACCAGCGTTGTAATCTAATGGGAAGCCAAAATGTGGTGATTAAAAGGATGATGGAGGATCCTCCAATTTTGGTTTATTGACCCCACCACTCGCCATCGTACAGAACTAGTTCCCGGCTGCGCCTCAAAGGACAGTTTGAAGTGCGCCTGAAATGTTTTTTGTTTTTTTTTTTCAGCTCAGATTTACTCAAGCGGCATAGATCTACAACGCAAGCATAGCCTATAGGCCTAGTGTTTTAATTTTGTAAATATATTTTTTATGTGCTTATTCGGTTTCACAATACTGACCAAACCGAGGTCCCCGGTACGGTACAATTATGTGTACCGTTACACCCCTAGCGTTAAAATGCATTCATTTAAGGAGGCAACTATTTATGCATTGCGAGGTTTGGTGAACTTTAGTCGAGTTAAATATATCGCCTCCTTAATGTTCGATATTTTTAAATGTTACAAATTAAATCACGCTGCGAGATAAAAATTAGGTTTATGGTATTTTTTTTGCACCGATCTGTGCACTTTTGTGTGAAGAAAATGTCGCTCTGTTCCATTCTATTTTAAGAGTAAATTCCCTTAAACCATCCGAATGAAATCCCTCTGGTTTGTTTCAGTATTATATATTAGAGACGACATCTCTGCAGCTGTCAGTCACATGCTGCACTGTAGTAGCATAGTAGCATTTATTTTGTTGTGGCAAACAAGAAAATATATATAAATATGAACATAGTTTTAAAGCTGGAATCCTTAATGGTGAAACTGCCATGTCTGTTTGCGGTTTTACAACAAAGACGTTACTGCAAACAACAAACACTGAAGAGAAAAAAAGGACAGTCAAGGAAAATGCATAAGCAAAATGATTTACAGGTAGGCAGAATGGTTAGTTAATTGTCTGTCTGTCCTTGTGTGTGGTTGGCCCTGCAGGTATCACGGGTATGCCCAGTGAATTGAGCCAGCAACCGCGGACGTCGTGCTCCTATCAGCACTCCCCCTGTGTGGGCAGCAGCGGCAGTGCCCACAGCCACCAACACAACCACGGTCACGTTCATAACCACCCCCACCACCACCCGCCTCTCTCGCAGCACCTCTCTCCCCACGTGACGCACAACCAACATCAACCTCATCCGAACACTCAACATGGGCAGCACCCTCAACACAGCCAGCACCCCAACAGTGGGCAGCAGTCCCAGCACCATACTGGCCAGCCACCACAGATGACCTGCACTAACACTTGTAAGACACGAGAGTACAGTGCACACTACACACTACTGTACTGTCAGAGAGCAAACACACCCAAACGATGGACAGCAGAGTGCCTCTGACTAGACTATTGGCCATAGTTTTCTGTTAATTTTCCGCCGATTCTATATGTTGAATCATCAGCGCAAACAACCACCACTTGTCGCTATAACATACCGTGGCGACAGCAAGCGATAGGACGGTCACGCTCAGCTTTTAGCTGTTCATCGTTGCGTGTGTTTGGAATTACAGGCAGGCCTCAGGAACAGTGACTATCCTTAAATGCTAGTCCCTTACTATATATAGCATTGATATCTACATGCTCTGCATGGATTCCATTATATTCTGTGTTGGGGAAGCTACTCTGAAAATAGTTTATCAATTACTTCACACTGGAAGAAGTTAAACTACACTTAAGCTACCCCTAAGAAAAATATAGTTTACTTTTCAAAAGTAGTTCACTACATCCAAACTACTTTGTGAAAAATGGTCATATCAAAATCTGAAATGTCAGACTATAAATTGCAAGAACATATCACTTTGGGATCATATGTTAACAGAATGTGTAATTTAGCCTATTAAACATAAAAACTGTTTAAAGTGAGAATTAAGCCGGTCTGAAACAGAAAACGGAAATTCTACATTGCCCAGATTTTCATTTTTTTGTGCAAAAATAGTAGTGTAGTTCTAGTAGTTATCTACACTGCTACATGGTAAAACAGTAGTGTGTAGTTCCAGTAGTTAGCTACACCGCTACATGGTAAAAAAAAAAAAAGTAATTAACTACTGAAAACAGGACCTAGATTTGAATTTAGTTGAACTACCATCAAGCTACTGCACAATGTAGTTTAATTACAAGTTGAACGAAATGTAGTTCCATACTCTCCAACACTGATTATATTACAGTGGCATGTGAAAGTATTCACCCCGCTTGGCATTTTTCCTATTTTGTTGCCTTACAACCTGGAATAAAAATGACTTTTTGGGTGGTTTGTATCATTTGATTTACACAACATGACTACCATTTTTTTGGGAAACAGACAAGAAATAAGACAAAACAGGAAACTGGAGCGTGCATAACTATTCACCCCCCCCCCAAAGTTAATACTTTGTAGAGCCACCTTTTGCAGCAATTATAGCTGCAAGTCTCTTGGGGTGTGTAAGCTTGGCACATCTAGCCACTGGATTTTTGCCTATTCTTCAAGGCAAAACTGCTCCAGCTCCTTTACGTTGGATGGGTTTCGCTGGTGTACAGCAATTTTAAGTCATACCACAGATTATCAATTGGATTGAGGTCTGTGCTTTGACTCTGCCTTTCCAAGACATTTAAATGTTTCCCCTGAAACCGCTCTGGTGTTGCTTTAGCAGAAAGCCTAGGGCCATTGTTCTGCTGGAAGGCGAACCTCTGTCCCAGTCTCAAATCTCTGGAAGACTGAAACAGGTTAACCTCAAGAATTTCCCTGCATTTAGCGCCATCCATCATTGCTTCAATTCTGACCAGTTTCCCAGTCCCTGCCGATGGAAAAACATCCCCACAGCATGATGCTGCCACCACCATGCTTCACTGTGAGGATGGTGTTCTCGGGTGATGAGAGGTGTTGGGTTTGCACCAGACATAGTGTTTTCCTTGATGGCCAAAAAGCTACATTTTTAGTCTCATCTGACCAGAGTACCTTCATCCACATCTTTGGGGAGTCTCCCACATGCCTTTTGGCGAACACCAAACGTGTTTGCTTATTTTTTTCTTTAAGCAATGGCTTTTTTTCTGGCCACTCTTCCATAAAGCCCAGCTCTGAGGAGTGTACGGCTTAGTGGTCCTATGGACAGATACTCCAATCCCCGCTGTGGAGCTTTGCAGCTCCTTCAGGGTTATCTTTGGTCTCGTTGTTGCACCGCTGATTAATGCCCTCCTTGCCTGGTCCATGAGTTTTGGTTGGCAACCCTTTCTTGGCAGGTTTGTTGTGGTGCCATATTCTTTCCATTTTTTTTAAATAATGGATTTAATGGTGCTCCGTGGGATGTTCAAAGTTTCTGATATTTTTTTATAACCCAACCCTGATCTGTACTTCTCCACAACTTTGTCCCTGACCTGTTTAGAGAGCTCCTTGGTCTTCATGGTGTTGCTTGGTTGGTGGTGCCCCTTGCGTAGTGGTGTTGCACACTCTGGGGCCTTTCAGAACAGGTGTGTGTGTGTGTGCGTACATATGTATACTGAGACCATGTGACAGGGACACTTAGATTGCACACAGGTGGACTTTATTTAACTAATTGTGACTTCTGAAGGTAATTGGTTGCACCAGATCTTATTTAGGGGCTTCATAGCAAAGGGGGTGAATACATATGCATGCACCACTTTTCAGTTACATTTTTTTAAACAAGTAATTTTTTCAATTTCACTTCACCAATTTGGACTATTTTGTGTATGTCCATTACATGAAATTCAAATAAAAATCAATTTAAATTACAGGTTGTAATGCAAAAAAATAGGAAAAACACCAAGGGGGATGAATACTTTTGCAAGGCACTGTAGC
The DNA here is from genome assembly GCF_029448725.1 of Salvelinus fontinalis. NCBI lineage: Eukaryota > Metazoa > Chordata > Actinopteri > Salmoniformes > Salmonidae > Salvelinus > Salvelinus fontinalis. The sequence continues at coordinate 68,715,956 of NC_074666.1, read as the reverse complement.
TATGTCATTTGTTTTTCTGCTACTCCTCAAACGCTGTGTGAAGCTGACAAACTCAGAGACAGGCGTTTCTGAAACTCGCCGACGTCTTTCATTTGCCTAGACTTTGTTTTTCCTGTGTCTCTGCACTGTGCTTTCGGCTCAGAGAAGCCCTATACAAATAGACGCTCCATTATCTGGGTTAGTTCTCCCTCCACAGTGGCTGGGATGAATAAAAGCAATCCCCGTCTTTGATCCACAGCTTCAAATGTGTTGCCATTTGGGTTTGTGATGAAAGGCAGAAAATCATTCCTCTTCACTAATGTCTGTGACGTGAAAAAACAACATCTTGTGGTCAAAAGCATCACTGCATCGGACTCAAACATGACATTACTTCTGTTGGTCCTTGACTGTCACTCTGTTGATTACAGCACCGTGCTCTTGTCAACATTTCCCTAACCTCGTTTCCAGGGTAATTGCTACAATGTTTTAGAGAGCTGGCTGGTGGACACGACTAACATTTCTCCTACCGTTACTTAGTTGCGTCTTCCTGCCTAGCCTGTTTAGCTCTATTACCCACTCCCCCTACCTGAAATAATTTGTCTTAGAAGAAATCGGGAGGAATCACTGCAGGGTGTGTGTGTGTGTGTGTGTGTCTGCCTGCCTGCGCAGGTCTGTCCGCCAACTGGTACCCCAACCTGGAGTGGCTGAAGGAGAGCTGTCGCATTGCCAGCAGCTACAATTGGGCTGACGTGGACCTCTCTCCATTCCAAGGTAACAGACTTGCATTATCCTAAAATGAAGAAACTGTGGTAACACTTTCTTTGGACCACCATGTGTATAATGCTCTTATAACGTCTGTCACACTCATAGTAATAATAATAATCCATTGAATTTATAACTCGTTTTTCAAAGTCATACAGTGAATGCATTACAATAAATAAAAACAAGACAAAGACAAAGGACACAACTAGGCAGGGCATCTTACACAAAGAACATAGCTGACGGTATAAGGGGCAAGGACAACAAGGAACACAGCAATATCTAATGGAAGGCCTTCATAACGAGGAGGGTTTTTTAAAGGAGTCTGATGCCTTCAGCTGGTCCGAGAGTGCATTCCAGAGGCGGGGGGACGGTCGAGCAGAAAGCCGATTTCCCCTGTGGAGCAAAGCTTGAACGTAGAGGAGCAGGCTATCGCTCTCTGAGATTACAGTTGGGGTTATGGGATACGAGCAATTCTTTGAGCTATGGAGGGGCATTGCCATGGGTAGGACGTCATTGTAAATAAGAATTTGTTCTTTAACTGACTTGCCCAGTTAAATAGGTAAATAGGTTAAAAAAAGAATTTGATGCCATGTCAGCAGGAGGGTTTTGAATTTGATTCTGATTGAGACGGGGAGCCAGTCCAGAGATGCTTTGTCTCCTCAAGGCTGAACTACTGTAACACACTCTTCATCGGGATCACTGGCAGGAGTCTCCAAACGCTCCAGTATATTCAGAACAGTGCTGCCAGGATCCTGATGAGTGCATGAACACTAACACTTCGCCCCCATCCTGGCATCTAAAGACGTGGATGATCTTCTCAGCATCAGACGGAGTGAGGGTGCGACGGAGTTGGGCAATGTTAAGGTGAAAGAATGATGCTTTGCACAGATGTTTTATGTGCTCGTCGAAGGTCAGAGAGGAGTCGAGCTCAACACCCAGATTTTAGACTGAGGAGATCAATGTTCTGGCCTGCAATGGTGAGGTGGGTTATGGGTGAGTGCTGGACCGCATGTACAGTAGCTTATTGGTGGCACTAGTCAGAGGCTCCATGTGTAGCAACGTGAAGTGGGAGATCTCTAATCAATGCAACATAGTTAAAATGATGGCATGAAGTTAGCTAAATGGAAGGAGTATGCTACAATGAGCAACCGACAGGGAGGCTGTTTAATCTGAATGGAGTTGCTGTAGACAAGGATGGATGGGGAGTGCAGCCAAATAGCCTCAACTAGCCTAGCTATGTAGCTGGCTAGCTATCTTAGCTAGCTTCTTTACATCGATTTGAGTAACCGGGTATCCGAAAATGTTGTATTATATTTGAATAGTGAAATTATTTAAAATTGCCATCTCTACTCAAGGCAGGTGTTCAGACAGGCACACACAGGAGAGGGACTTGGGGCAGTTTTTACATTCAGCTGAGTGTCATCAGCATAGCAGTGGAAGGAAATTCCATGCCGGCTTACGACACGGCCAAGGGGTAGCTAATACAGAATGAACAGGATGGGTCCAAAAATGGATCCTTGTGGGACACCGCAGTTGACAGGGTGGGTCTGGGACCTGGACCCACCTAGTGAGGCATATTCCGTTCTGACGAAGAGGTATGAGCAGAACCAACTCGGGGCTGGTCCGATGGTGTCCCGGAGGCGTTCGAGGAGGATAGCGGTATTGAACGCTTCACTCAGACTGGACTTTCTCAAACAGATTGTTTCGATTGGGATGATCCTGGAGCTGTACGGCAACCACTTTTTCCAACACCTTGGAGAGATTCACAATGTTGACATCAGCAAACCACCCGCCCACACAACACCATACACGCTGTCTGCCATCTGCCCGGTACAGTTGAAACCAAGATTCATCTGTGAAGAGCACACTTCACAAGCGTGCCAGTGGCCATCAAAGGTGAGCGTTTGCCCACTGAAGTCTATTACGATGCCGAACTGCAGTCAGATCAAGACCCTGGTGAGGATGACAAGCACTCAGATGAGCTTCCCTTAGACGGTTTCTGATGGTTTGTGCAGAAATTCTTCACTTGTGCGAACCAACAGTTTCATCAGCTGTCCGGGTGGCTGGTCTCAAGTCGGATGTGGAGGTCCTGGGCTGGCATGGTTACACATGGTCTGCGGTTGTGAGGCCGGTTGGACGTACATTCAAATAATCTAAAAACTACGTTGGAGGTGGCTTATCTGGCAACAGCTCTGGTGGAGCTGGAGATTCCTGTAGTCAGCATGCCAATTGCATGCTCCCTCAACTTGACATCTGTGGCATCATGTTGTGACAAAACTGCACATTTTAGAGTGCCCTTTTATTGTCCCCATCACAAGGTGCAGCTGTGTAATGATCATGCTTTTTGACATGCCCCACCTGTCAGGTGGATTATCTTGGCAAAGGAGAAATGCTCACTAACAGGGATGTAAACAAATTTGTGTACAAAAGTTGAGGAATAAGCTTTTTGTGCATATAAAAAAATGTCTGGGATCTTTTATTTCAGCTCATGAAACTTTACATGTTGTTTTTGTTCAGGTAACATTTTTTCTTCATTTTCTCAATCGCAACTTTGACACTGAAAGTATGATAGATAATGACATGTCTTAACTTCAATGTGAACTGTCTAAATGCATTTTTCTATTGTACTAAACAAAGTACAAGGATGTGAATGGGCTAAATTAAAAACTACAGGTTTGGATCAAATACAACAGAGTGAAACACTTGTATTTTCAAGTATTGTGGTGGCAGCGTCATGCTATGGGTATGATTGTCATGTGCAGGTGAGGGAAAGGAGACTAGGAGAAGAGGAAACCACTAAGGACTAGTGAAATGAGAATGACCGTGTGTGTCTATGACAGGACTGAAGGAGAACATGAGGCAGGCAGAGCTGAACAACTGGTCCCTGGACCTGGCCCAGATAGCAGACCTATGCTCCTCCATCAATCAGTTCTTCACACGCACCGGTATCATCCCACCACAGGGGCCACCCCTGCCCGCCCGCCACAGCCCAATGCACACCAGCAAGCCCAGCCAGCACATCAACACGGGTCAGTGGCCATTAGGATGGCGTTGCCTCACTAGACACTGATCTAAGTTCAGTTTTGCGTTTTCCCCTATAGTAACTTAGGGTTGAGGACTGCAGCTGATTTTAGGTCTATGCCTAAGGGCAACCTCTAACGTGTGTCTCGTAGATCTGAAAGGGTTGGATTGCTTAAAACGAAGTCTCCTTTTACTGATCTTATCACAGTCTGTAGATCAGTGGAGTTGTGAGGTAAGAACTGAATGACTGTTGCTTCCTGTTGGATGTCTTCATCTCCTGTAGGTAATCTGTACATGGACTCCAGACAGAACATGTCTTCAATGATGGGACCCCCGGGTTACCCCCACATGCCCCCCATGAGCAATGCAGGCTCCACGGTGACAGGTACTACTGCTAACTACTCAGACCCTCTTATAGTGTGTGTGTGTGTGCAGCTGCCTTACACGCCTACCTCCATTCTCAGGGCACCATGGCCAGATGAACCAGCAGCACATGATGCCACCCGGGCACTACCAGATGAGGATGCCCACCAACGACATCCAGGACGACTTTGACTGGGACGCCATCGTTTAGAATCACCCTGAAGAGAGGAAGAAAAAGGAGGGATAGGGAGAGGGCGTGAGGAGAGTGGAAACAACCATCTGCCCTGAAAAAAAAGACATTCCAGAAGAGGAATATCAATCCCATGATCTTGGTCTTTTTATACGAGAGTATAGAGAGTGACTTTGAAGACAATCATACACAGAGGGAGACTAGTCAACGTTTGCCAGTAGACAAGTTGGATGGTCACATTTGAGAGAAAAAAACACTTTTGGAATGGTTTGCATTGTCTCGTCTCAATGTTCCGAGTGCAAACAGTTTTACAAGTGTCGGTGAAGTATATATTTTTTTATTCATGCTTCTATTCTCGTTTCTTTCCACTGAAGACTGAAAGTGGAAGCTAGGGTTTGTGATTCACAATAACTTTTTTTTCAAGGAACGTCCGCATGCCACTGAACTGAAAGGAATGGGAGTGGATGAAAAAGATAGTGCCATTATACATATGAACAAGACTTGCCTCAAAGTGATACATTTTTGTTCCATCGCTACACAAACATCTGGCATCTTGCCAGTTAGTCCGGACAGTATTGCAACTCCTTGTACCTCAATGTAGCAGCCCTCACCTATCTGACAGGAGTGATCCATGGAATGATACTTTCGCCACTTCCAAGAAATAAAGTTAGTTCAACATTTGATAAGGGAAGACCAGATAAGGATGCTCATTCTAACAAGTGTTTGATCTCTTTGACCGACTCAAACAATGCCAATTGTATGGAATTGAGCACCATCTTGTGGTTGCAGGCTTATATTGCAGAGGGAATTTACCGTATTTGGTCAGAGGAGAAATCACAATCACCAGACCTCGGTTCAAATGCTTTTTGAAATCATTCAAATTCTTTTAGCATTTGTTTCAGCCCGCCTTGAGTGCCAGATGAGTGAGGCTTGCACTTTAAGGACGGTTCTATTGGTTCCATCGCAAAAGGCATGCTCAATCAAGCACAGCGGAAGTTTTATAGAGAATTTGAACCCAGGTCTGAATTGCACCCTTACATTTTTTTATTTAAAATCCTTAATGTCTATGTAACTTGCTTTAACTTTCAATGGTTTGATGAACAAAAATCTTCCGCTGTAGCAGTTATTTTGTGCTTTGTATGTCACCACTTAACTCTGTGCTCATAGAAAAAAATTGTGACGCTGGGCTATGTATGTGTCACCTGTCAATCCCTTACTGGTGGTGTTATGGTGTCTACAGTTGTATCTATCTCAGTGTCTGTGTGCGTGTGAGTGCATGCGCCTGTGCCTGTGTGAGAGTGTGCAAGTATGTGTTAGCGTTCATCAGGAATGTCCTGTTAGTAACTCCATGGTACGAAGCCCTCAGGGCCCCTGTTTCCTGTTATTTCAGAATAATGCATAACGCCCACTTCCTTTTTTAGCATTACCAAAACGTCAAAGGTCAAATGGGTATGTGTGTAGTTTAATGTGCCTGTTGGCAGGTGTTTCGACCACTGTGGTGGAAAGGTACACCCAATGTACTACGTTATAAGCTAAATTAAGTGAAATGTGGATTTAGGACTTAGTATATAGTAGACTCGCGTGCCCGGTGAACGAGACTACTATAACGTGACTTTAGTCAAGGATTATATTAATTTGGACTGACACTAAATAACATGTAGTCCTCCTGTTCAAAATGATCACATGGTTACAGATCGGCTACATTCCGATTCTCCCGAAGTGTGCAATCGTATCCTTGAATTGCCCCTCATAGATTTAAAAGGAATTAACTTGCACCAATCCAGTCATTTGAAATGCAGGGGGGGTGAGTATACTTTGAGGGTAAAGAATCGGAATGGACGGGGACACCGATGATTCCAAGGTGCCTAGTCATAGGATGGGAGAGGGTGAGCCGTTTTTGCACAATGCTGGGTACGGTAGCATCAAGTAGAGAAAATGGTTGGACTGATAGGCCTAACCTGTCCCCTATCTTCTGGGGAAAAAATCATAAAAAGAGCTCAGTGAGGGAAAGAGCGTGGTGGATAATGCAGTAGAAACAATAAATAAACAGACAAAATGATCAAATGAGCTGCATTTGAACTGTGATACTTACATTTTTCAGTGTCTTGTTCTCTCTGTATACCTACAGTTCCATAATTGAAATCGTATCCATTGAACGACGTAAATCAGTATTTAACTGAATATATACAGGGATGATTATTAAACGGGACCCAAAGTGCTCGTGTCTTTTTTTAAAGAACTCAAACGAGTTCTAAATGCGGTAAAGAGGTCAATGGAACAGATGCCGGATTGCCTCACGTTCAACAAATCTGTTCTAACAAAGTGGATATTCGTCAAATCCGTAATGATGGATTTATTGTAACGGGCCCACAATGTGGTTACTAAAGTCAGATTTAGATATATTTGGATGTTTTTGCTACATAACATTTAGAAGTAGTCCCTTTTCAGGTTTAGAAGAAGTGACTGCTAAATGCTAGCTCACGTTTGAGCGAAATCGGTGGTGTTAGTTGTTTTTAACTGTAATGCATAATGCGGTTGATTGGTGATGATGAATGAACATGTATTGGGCCTGACATCCATACAAGCATTGTACTCCAATTTTTACCTCAACATAGGCTATTGTTTACATGTGTACTTCGCACTAAGTGTATGATCATTTTGCTGGGGGGTAATGATGAGATTCGGGAACGTTCCCCATATGTTTCCATGGCATTTCCATTGACCTCTTTACCGCATCTATGGTCAAGATTCCTGATTTCTGTCATGTGCTGGTTTTTGAAGACGAGCAGAAACAATATATTGTATGTCAGTGTGTTATTGTGCTAACTGTATGTCATTGCAATCATCAGTGAAGGGACTCATGAATTAAATAAATGGAGGGAGGGGTAGTATTTTGTTCTTCCTCTTTCAAGAGAGAAACCCTATGTGTGTATATATAAATGTGATCAAATGCATTGGCTTTTTGTGTGACACTCTTCCTTGTACTGCAGTCTTATAGTTAAATGTTTCAATGTTTATTAAAATGGTATTGATCAATTGTACTTGATTTTGTTGTCTTTTTCTCCCCAATTCCGTGGTATCCAGTTGGTAGTTAGTCTTGTCCCATCGCTGCAACCCCCGTATGGACTCGGGAGAGGCGAAGATCGAGAGCTGTGCGTCCTCCGAAACCCAGCCAAGCCGCACTACTCCTTAATACAACGCTGCTTAACCCGGAAGCGGAGGAGGAAACACCGTACACCTGGCGATCGTGTCAGCGTGAACTGCGCCCGGCCAAACCCTACCCTAACCTGGACAACGCTGGGCCAATTGTGCGCTGCCCCATGGGTCTCCCGGTCACGGCCGGCTGCGACAGAGCCTGGATTTGAACCAGGATCTCTAGTGGCACAGCTAGCACTGTGATGCAGTGCCTTACCACTGCGCCACTCAGGAGGCATAGGAATGATTCTTGCTCACAAGAAATTCTCCAATACAGTCCATTCGTAAAGTATTCACACCCTTTTGACTTTTTCCACATTACAGCCTTATTCTACAATTTGTATTTAATCAATCTACACACAATACCCCATAATGAGGTCAAAGGAATTCCCCGTAGAGCTCAGAGACAGGATCGTGTCGAGGCACAGATCTGGGGAAGGGTACCTGCAGGATTGAAGGTCCCCAAGAACACAGTGGTGTCCATCATTCTTAAATGGAAGAAGTTTGGAACCACCAAGACTCTTCCTACAGCTGGCCGCCTGGCCAAACTGAGCAATCTGGGGAGAAGGGCCTTGGTCAGGAAGGTGACCAAGATCCTGATGGTCACTCTGACAGAGCTCCATGGGAGAATCTTCCAGAAGGACAATGACCACCCCCTTGGAGATTGCCGAAAGGCACATAAAGACTCTCAGACCATGAGAAACAAGATTCTCTGGTCTGATGAAACCCAGATTTTCTCTTTGGCCTGAATGTGCAAAGCTGTCATCAAGGCAAAGGGTGGCTACGTTGAAGAACCTCAAATATAAAATATATTTTGATTTAACACTTTTTTGGTTACTACATGATTCCATATGTGTTATTTCATAGTTGTGATATCTTCACCATTATTCTACAATGTAGAATATAATAAAAATAAAGAAAAACTCTGGAATGAGTAGGTGTGTCAACTTTTGACTGGTACTGTATATCTTAGCACAGACTGGAATATGTTCTGGGACTCATCCAATGCCATTGGATATATCACATCAGTCACCGGCTTCATCAATAAGTGCATCGATGACGTTGTCCCCACAGTGACCGTACGTACCCCAACCAAAAGTCATTGATTAGAGGAAACATCTGCACTGAGCTATAGGGTAGAGCTGCTGCTTTCAAGGAGCAGGACTCTAACCCGGACGCTTATAAGAAATCGCACTATGCCCTTGGACAAACCATCAAATAGGCAAATCATAAATAAAGGGCTAAGATTGAATCCTACTACACCAGCTCTGACACTCGTTGGATGTGGCAGGGCTTGCAAACTATTACGGACTACAAAGGGAAGCCGAGCTGCTCAGTGACACAAGCCTACCAGATGAGCTAAACCACTTCTATGCGGGCTTCGAGGCAAGCAACACTGACGCATGCATGAGAGCGCCAGCTGTTCTGGACAACTGTGTGAAGTGTTAAACAAATCAAAATCTATTTCATATTTGAAATTCTTCAAATACCCACCCTTTGCCTTGGTGACAGCTTTGCACTCTCTTGGCATTCTCTCAACCAGCTTCACCTGGAATTATTTTCCAAAAGTCTTGAAGGATTTCCCACATGCTGAGCACTTATTCGCTGATTTATTTCATTCTGCGGTCCGACTAATCCCAAACATCTCAATTTAGTTGAGGTCGGGTGATTGTGGAGGCCAGGTCATCTGATGCAGCACTCAATCACTCTCCTTGGTAAAATAGCCCTCACACAGCCTGGAGGTGTGTTGGGTCATTGTCCTGTTGAATAACAATTGATAGTCCCACTAAGCGCAATCCAGATGGGATAACTTTTCGCTGCAGAATGCTTTGGTAGCCATGCTGGTTAAGTGTGCCTTGAATTCTAAATAAATCAGACCGTGTCACCAGCAAAGCATCCCCAAACCATAACACCTCCTCTTCCATGCTTTACGGTGGGAAATACACATGCGGAGATCATCCGTTCACCCATACCGCGTCTCACAAAGACACGTGAGGTTGGAACCAAAAATCTCATGTTTGGACTCCAGATCAAAGGACACACTTCCACTGGTCTAATGTCCATTGCTCGTGTTTCTTGGCCCAAGCAAGTCTCTTCTTATTGGTGTCCTTTAGTAGTGGTTTCTTTGCAGGAATTCAACCACGAAGGCCTGATTCACAGTCTCCTCTGCACAGTTGATATATCTGTTACTTGAACTCTGAAGCATTTATTTGAGTCTGGTATGTCTAAAGAACTTATCCTCTGTAGCAGAGGTAACACTGGGTCTTCCATTCCTGTGGCGGTCCTCATGAGAGAACGTTTCATCATATCGCTTGATGGTTTTTGTGACTGCACTTGAAGAAACGTTGTTGTCATAATATGGACTTGGTCTTTTACCAAATAGGGCTCTCTTCAGTATACCCCCCCCCCCCCCCCCTACCTTGTCACAACAGAACTGATTGGCTCAAATGCATTAAGAAGGAAAGAAATTCCACAATTTAACTTTTAAGAAGGCACGCCTGTTAATTGAAATGCATTCCAGGGAACTACCTCATGAAGCTGGTTGAGAGAATGCCAAGAGTGTGCAAAGCTGTCAAGGCAAAGGGTGGCTATTTGAAGAATCTCAAATATATTTGGATTTGTTTACTACATGATTCCATAGTTTGTCTTCTATTAATCTACAATGTAGAAAATTGTAAAAATAAAGAAAAACCCTTGAATGAGTAGGTGTGTCCAAACTTTTGACCGGTAGTGTAAATATTACCTTGATTAACCTGTACCCCCGCATATTGACTCGGTACCTGTACCGCCTGTATATAGCGTCGTTATGTTATTATTGCTCTTATTTACTTTATTTAGTAAATATTTTCTTAACCAACAATGCAGAAAAATAAGAGTTAAGGGCTTGTAAGTAAGCATTTCACTGTAAGGTCTACACCTGTTGTATACGCTGCATGTGACAAATAAAATTTGATTTGATTATTTATTTCCTACATTTTACACAAGTGCTGCTTTTTCCTCCAACAGGTGTCACTAGTGTGCAAAGCTAGAGCATGTTTGCACTTTCGTCAACTATTTGGACCACCATGACCGCATGTGTTAGTCACATAGTGTTCAAACTGCATTTACTGTGGAGGCCACTCTGTCAACAACGACTGGATGTTAACCTAAACCATGTAGTGAAACCACAAGATAAATCTATTAAAACAGTAGTGTATTGCCTATAGACTTCTCTATAGAACTAAATGGGCACTCCTTTTAGTCAAATGTATTTGTACGTATATTGGGGAAAACTCACCATTAGCTGAATCTAAAATCACAATCTGATTAAGAACAACTTATTTCCTGGTGTAATTTGATCCAATTGGACTGCTTGCATATCATTAAATGGTGAATTCGAACAAAAAAACATTGTTTAGAATGTTTTTCTCCACTCACTGTAAAGGTTTTGTGGGGATAGAATGTGTTTGTTTTGAGGGTATATTTGTATGTAACGGATTTCTTATGTTTTTGTGGTGTCTACCTTGTGTGTATAAATATATTGGTGTATTTATTTATTTTCAGTATTTCTGTGTGCTGCTGGTATTGCAAGGCAGTCAGCAGCCTCAGTGGACTGGAGAGGGGTGGACTACATGAAGAGTGGGGCTCACTCAGGACTGGCCTGTTCAAGTAGGGAGGCAGGACCGGGGCTGAGACCACCTTACACTGCTCAGCCCCCCCCCCCCCCCCCCCCCCCCCTCCTCCACTCCCAACACACTCGCACTCTCTCCCTTGCCCTGTGCCTGTCTCTCTCCATTCTACCAAGCAGCCAGCCAGACCTCCTCTCTCTTCTTCTGCCCTGTCGACATCCCTCGAGCGTTTCACGCCTTTCTCCCTCAGCCGTGCCCGTCTACCCTCGCCGCCGCTGACGGTCCAAGTCTATCTATCTGCAACAAGTTCCCTGGGACTTTTTCAGAAACTTTTTCCTCAATAGCTTTTTTCTTTTTTGATACCTCCCTTGAGACGCCAGTGCGGGTTGTGCTGTGTGTGATAGGGTCTAGTGTTGCTCTTCGCCATTGGGGTCTCTGTACGCTGTTGACCGGAGGAGGAGAAGACTACTTGTCACCATGATCAAAGTTCAGCTGCTGCTCTTGCTGGGCCTGGTCGGCCCCTTCTGTGCCGTCGCACGAGCAAGTAAGTCAACATCCAGGGCTCGAGCCCTCGCAGCACACCGTGTCCGCTCTGTCCGGTCACTCTGCTCGGCTCACACACACCACACCTCTCTTCTCATACTCACTCACTCTTTGTCTGTTTGGCTTGTATCCGGGAGCGTCCTGAATTTGAATCTCGGGGCTGCTCTAAGCTCTTTGTCCTTAGTTCAAAAGTTCCTCTCTCAAGGAAGAGCGTACACATGTTCTCTTTGGTTTTGATTGATGTAGGTTTTATTTTATTATTCACAGTAGTCTTTGTCACTTAACATTTGCTCAGCTATGGTATAGGACTCATGTATTCTCCTCCTAGGTATAAGTTCATTTAGCAGTGAATTTCTTTGGCTCATCCTGGATGGAAAAAGACAAGCCTTGGCTGAGGGTGTTAATGTAATACAGAGGGCTGACTGGGTGGATAGTCTGTGTCGATTCTACCCCCCCCCCCCCCCCAAGCTTAGGGGATGAGGGAAAGTTTGATTTGGAGACAAGGGGGAATGTGATGTAATGGTGCTAGGTCTTGTGCCTCGTGCACATGAGTTCTTGGCTGCCGGCAGGGAGTAAAAGGAATATCCTTTGGAAGGCTCCCAAATAGTGCTCGGGTCTGACTCGCCAAATATACACACTGTACACGTTTATCGGAAAGCTTACCCCTCTCCATCGCTCTCCCTTTCCCACTCTCCCTCGCCCATCCTGGGTTCCAAAGTCTTTCCCCATGGGGTGGGAGGGAAGGAGAGAAGGGGGCAGAGACTGAGTGCTGCAGGGCAGGGTCGGTTTGCGTGTGGGTATTAATAGAGGGAAGCTCTATATTTTAAGACTGTCATGGATGGGACCGGGAGAGCGAACACCCGGCTACGTGAGAGCTTAACAGTGAGGGCTGCTGCTGCTGCCCCACCCCTACCACATGTTGTTAGACTGCCAGGACCCACCGCCCCCTCCACATTTACCCATCTTAGGCAGGGTATCAAGCTTTACAAGCCCCCTTCACCCCTCATTCCGGCCGCCCCCTGATACTATTCCCCCTACTAACGGATGATGAGTCTAGGGGCGGAGGAAGTGGTGGGATTTATTTTTAAACGGCAACCTTTACCAACCAGACGTGCCTCTTTCCAACGAAGGCCTGTTTGTAACAGTGTTAACTCCTCAAGCTTCTCCTCTCTGCTCCATACCCTGACAACAATAAAGAAATGCAACAACCTGCACACGCTCCGAACAGAACAGCCTGTTGACTCTGGACTCCCCTACATTCCTCGCCGACGCCCCACCCAGCTCATAATGAGCTTTGTCTGAGCCACTCGCCTTTTTTAAAAGACTCCATCCAGCACATCTGGCTGCAGACACGGGTCAATGCTTTCTGTCCGTGCCGGCTTGTAAAGTGAGTCAAGTGTGTGCTCATTCGCCAAATATGAGGCGTACGATGTAAAATCCCCTCAGGAAAAGCATTGCTTACAGCGATAAAAAAATAATAATTGCCATCCAAAATGTAGAGTTGAAAGTTGTAAGCCTACCTCTGTAAAGCAAAATCTGTGCGGTGAGAAAACAAACATCTATTTGAGTCGGCCCAGGCGGAGGCCATTTTAGCTCACGAACGAGGTAGCCCCAGACGTAGTTGTAGGGTTGGTGTGGCAGGCACTGACAGAGAGGGTAATTCAGCCCTGCCATTAGACCAAGGGGGCACTCCCACAACATGGCCGAACCAAGGGTTTGTGTGTCTTCACTATCAGCATGAACGTCTCATGTCTCTGGCACCTACGCCACAGTGCCAGACACGGAGCGAAGAAGAAAAAACCCACAGGGCTGCAGAGAAACGTATACACCAGTGGACTGAGAATAATTTGATGTTTTTCTGGACGTTCATTTGATATATTACTAACGTTCCCTGATATTTATTGTGGCTCCCTTTTTAAGTCATCTCAATTCACTGTACTTAATGTAATGAATAATTGATTGAGTTTCACAGCATATATTTATCCCTATACACTCAGTGGCCAGTTTTAGGTTCACTCCTTTAGTACCGGGGTCGGACCCCACTTTGCCTCCAGAACAGCCTGAATTCTTAGTGGCATGGGTTCTACAAGGTGTGGCATTCAAATGTTGCTCAAGAGACCTAACGTGTGCCAGGAAAACATTCCCCAAACCATTACACCACCGCCACCAAACTGTACCGCTGACACCAAGCAGGATGGGGCCATGGACTCATGCTGCCTACGCCAAATCCTGACTCTGCCACCAGCATGACGCAACAGGAACCAGGATTTGTCGGACCAGGCAATGTTTTTCCACAACTCAATTGTCCAGTGCACCGTTGATCGCACCATGCTCAAAGTCGCTTAGGTCACTTGTTTTGCCCATTGTAACGTTCAATCAAACTGTAACTGAATGCCTGCCTGCCTGCTTTATAAGCCACGGCCACACTGTCTGTAGGAGCGAACATTTTTGTGAATGGGGTGGTGTATCTAATAAATTGGCTTAATTGGAGTATTTCTGTGCTGACTTTATTTCACAAGTCCGTTATTGATGATTATTGTTTGCCCGATTATATTGTTCAAGTACATTTGATATAGGCCCATGGCTTCATAGAAGTCTTGTGCCATTGGTTGCCTCACTGATGTTGTCCAGAAGATACATGTTTAATGTCCTGTATCTCCACTCATGGGAAAATAAACGCGGCCTGTATGTGGACACTATTGTGTCTAAGATAAGAGCCAGTTAGCCAGAGTGGAATATTCTATCGGACCTCTCCCACTCAACTCAAAGTGCCAGGCAGTGAGGTGCGGCACTATATGTTTATGCATGACTCCTACAGCTAGCGTGGGAGGCTAGCTGGGCTGCAAGGTGCCATACTGTGATGAGATGGGCAGATACCTCCCTCCCCAGCTAAGGAACAACATTCTTGGGCTCCGGGGCCACAGCAGACACACACTCTCTCACAAGTCTGGAGATGGGCCCTTCCTGTCTGCAGACAGCTTAGCACAGACTTACACACACACACTCACTCATATGCACACACAGGGGAGCCTCAGTGGCAGCTGATTGTGATGGTGATGGATGTGTCCTGCTCCCTCCTTCGCTCTCACACTATCTTTCTCTCTCCCCCTCTCACGATGCCATTACTGTCCGACAGGCAGGATCTCCACCCCATACGGGCCCCACCGCTTCTCCTGGCCCTTTGCTGTATTCTCTCACTTTTCACTCTCGCCCCTTTGCCTGCCTGCCTTGTATGCCCCCCTTCTCTCCAAAGAGCTTGTTCGAGAGAGATTTTAATGCAGGGCGATTGAGAGACATTTAATGCGCAGCGGTGGTTAAGGGAGCTGATGACACACTCAAACTCAAGCATGCACACACTCACACATGCACACATCTGCTCTGAGGTCAGGCTATCATGGGACATTAAATCAGAGACAGACTGTGGGACTAGGCCCCTGTTCACAAAATAGAGCTAGAGAGAGCGAATAAACGGAATGGGCTGCCGCTGAGCTCTCCCCTCTAAGTAAAAAAACATACCGTTCCCTTTGGGGTTCCCTCCACCCTTTTACACCACTCTCCTCTTGCAGAGCTACAGCATTCCCAAAACCTTTATCAGGACAACTTAATCCACGGGGTGAGGCGGGGCAGAGAGAAGATAGGGGGAGAGAGTGGTATGGTGGGAGAGAGATGTCGTGTTCTCTTACTCACTAGCGCATCTGTATTAGCCAACGCAGTGGAAAGGAAATAGTACTTAGAGCTAATTGTGAGCACAGCAGACATAATGAAGCAATTGTTAGCGGAGTGGGGGGGGGGGGGGGCATGCATACATATAGCGCAAGGCTATTCTCACTCAATTATGGGCACTTTATCATCACAGACATTCCAAACAAACATAAACGTTGCAGTTTCAAGTGCTTCACGATCTGTAATGGGAGAACAACTTTTTGTTATATTTAAACCTGCTTGTTTCTAATGAACGCTAGAGCAAATAGGGAACTAAGAATAATGGGTCTGGGACAACTCGAGAGAGAGAGAAGGAGTCATCTATTCAATGTTATTTAACTCATAAAGAATGCTCTATTACGAACGGTCTCGAACAATCAGGGAAAAGGACGAAGAAATGATGTCAGGTTCTAAGTTTAGACCGATCGCTCAGCTTCTTATTTCTGGAGTTGGGAGAAGTTTTGAGCTGCACATTCGAAAAGGGCAAAAAGTACTTTCAGGGAAAAGGAGGGATTGCAAAAGGACATGTTGCCAGTTTGCAAGTTAACCATAATTTCAGTCCTTCACTGAAATTGACTTCTGCTTCTTAATTTCGAAGCTGCGCTGTCCAAGCAAAGCTTTCAGTTGTGGTGTGGAGGGGAATATTTCCAACAGGCACAGATAGGACGGGCTGTAGAGCACAACAGTAAGGTCTCACTCAGCTTGTACTTTGCGGTCCAACCCTTTGATCAAAGAGGCTATTCTTATTACAAGAGGGTTACATTCAATTATAGGATAGATGATGGTAGATTTCACTTCAAGCATTGACAACAGCATACCACCCTGCATCCCACTGCTGGCTTGCCTCTGAAGCTAAGTAGGGTTGGTCTTGGTTGGTCCCTGGATGGGACACCAGATGCTGCTGGAAGTGATGTTGGAGGGCCAGTAGGAGGCACGCTTTCCTCTGGTCTAAAAAATATCCCAATGCCCTAGGGCAGTGTTTGGGGACATTGCCCTGTGTAGGGTGCCGTCTTTCGGATGGAACATTAAAAGGGCGTCCTGATTCTCTCTGGTCACTAAAGATCCCATGGCACTTATCGTAAGAGTAGAGGTGTTAACCCCGGTGTCCTGGCTAAATTCCCAATCTGGCCCTCATACCATCATGGACACCTAATCATCCCCAGCTTCCAATTGGCTCATTCATCCCCTCTCCCCTGTAACTATTCCCCAGGTCGTTGCTGTAAATGAGAATGTGTTCTCAGTCAACTTAACTGGTAAAACAAGGGTCTTTTTAAACAGTCCACTGAACTCAGAGCTTCCATTACAACTCTTATTGCCATCAAAAAATGGCTTGATGAGAGGATGTTTTGAAGTTGAGATCCATGTAGGTCTTTGGTCTCTCGTAATATCACCAACAACAAATTCCAACACATCCAAGTCATTTGGATCCCGTTATCTCTGTTAAACACCCAGTTGTGTTGTTTTACCCTGAATTGTCCATTGTTGCCTCCCCCTCTTTCCCCTCTTAGTGACTATGTTTTAATGGTATGGCCTCATATGCTGACTTCCTGCCATCCCCATCCAGGGGCTGTTAGGGCGGAGACTCCATGAACAAGAAATGAGGCAGCGGATGAGGCATGCGAGTGCACAAACACGGCCCAAGACAGGATGGCGAGGGGCAAGGTGGATGGCACTGGGGAGGACCAACATTTGTTCAGTCATGGGGTGTGGCAGCCATGTTCTTACTGCTACTGATGTGTCAAGCTATGGGCTGGGAGAGAAATAAAAAATGTCAAGGAAGAGCTAATATTTGTCGGTTTTTCTTTAGAGTTTTCCCACAATGCCCTTGCAATGAGGGACTTTCCAACGGTTCCCTCTTTCCAGCGAATACATTTCAAAACGATTGTGAAATGACAGAGTGAAGTTATGGTCATACTCAGAAAGTAATTCACCTCAGTTGTCATGTATCCAATCACAAGTGGTAGCCCTTTTCTTCAGCGTGTGTAAATATTGTTAATTTGCCTCTAGCAGTCTTCAACCTCTCTTTGCTGCCCCTCAGGTACACTGGTGACACCATTAGACAGGGTGTCAGATATCCCTGCTGCCACTGATACCCTCAAAGAAGGAGCCACCGATGCCCCCACGGCTGAACCCAAGACTGCGGCCGACGAGGACGTAACGAAAGCCCCTGCCACCGATAAACCTGTCACTACTCAGGTCGATGAGGCTACCCCGAAGGTGACAGAGGCCGCTCCCACGGAGACCAAGGCCACTGAGGCTGCCGAGCAGGAGGCGGCCACAACGGAGGCCCTTCCTGTCGCCACCACGTCCCCAGCGTATCCCGAAGCAAAGGCCACGGCAGCTGCAGAGGCTGAGGAGGAGTTGGTGGTGGAGGAGGGTAAGGATAGAAGATGTCAGCTACAGATATAGAGGCCATGAAGCCGAGAAACCCTGTAAATGCAACAGTCTGTAGATGCTCCTATAGGCGGGAATCAAAGAGGGCAAGGATATATGTAGAGCTCAAGACACGATGAAATTGCTCTGCCCCCTGGTCTCTAAATTTCTATCCTTGCCTTTGCCTCACTCTCCTTATTTCCATAATTTCCCCCCCTTCTCTCGGTTTCCTTCCTGTTTCACCAAACGTGTTGATTCCCTATCGAGGTCAGTCTGGTGGGTTAACTTCGTCTTTTGTGTTCCTTCCACAGAGGGCACTGGCTCTGGACAAGTGGTGGGTATTGTGATTGGCGCATTGGTGGCAGTGATCATTGTCATCGCCGTGGTGATCGCCTTGGTGAGGAGAATGGGCAAATACTCGTAAGTACCTCCAAGGGATACACCCATTGAACTAGAATTGGTCAAAGTATTGGTCAATTTATTTCTATGAATATATATATATATATACACACACACACACTCATGTGCACATGTACGCACACTCTGCATGTCCTGTTTGCCTTGTGATCTTATGAGAGGACTAAGCTTCATGCTGCTACAGCATGCTACTACTGTATAAAACCATGCGCCATACTCTCATTTTCACAACTTATACATGTACTTTAAAGGGCTAGTTTGGGATTTTGGCAATTAAGCCCTTTATCTACTTTTTTTTTGACATTTATTTATAGATATTTTAAATGGGAACAAGAAGTGTCTTCCAATAGAGGACACGACAGCTGCTGTACTCCTTACCACACCGCACACCTTTTCCTCTGAAAATATTGTTATGTTTGGGGATGTGCTTGCCTGCTAACAGGGAACGTTTTTTTATGCCATAGGGCTGCTGCTGCTAAGGAAAAGGCTGACACAAAAGAGAGCATCTTGTTTTCTGTCATTTTCTCTTTGATTGTTTTCCCAGTTAATCATCTTAACCCCATGACTCAAACACAAAACAAATGATGCGTCTCATATCCAACCCTATTCCTTTTATAGGGCCCTGGTCAAAAGTAGGGCTTTATAAAGGAGAATAGGTGCCATTTAGGATGCACGCTTTGTGTCTGTCCGTCGCCGATCGACAGGCTGTTCCCTGCAACCGCTCCCTGAGACATCCACTCATAGGCCAATGAGCCATCAGGCATTGTTCATTCAGTGAAACAAGTGGCTTCATTTGCACTTCAATTTCAGTCAAAAGGCTCATGTATGGACTTAGTGGGTCCATTGACACATGGTTTCCCAGCTGTTTGGCTTTACATCAGTTCTGATTGATTATGCTGGCTGTCTCAGTGGCATAATGGTTCGAAGTGGAGTAGCAACTCAAGGCTGTCTTCTTGAATGAATTAGTTAACAGGATAACACACGGAGAGGTTGTTGGTCAGTTTTGAATCACTTTTGTTTTTTATTGTACCAACTTGACCTAAACTGTGTAAACTGAGTCAAATGTATTAAATAAATAGCATTATGTTAAGTATGTTTCTCCTTTAAACCATTCAAAACTAACTATATCCTTATACAAGCTGAATGGCTGTAGGGCCCATAACTAAGATAGCATGCAGTATATGAGTGACTTTTGAAATTAATTCAGTTACAATCACTGGTGACTCCCCCTACGAATGATCACATTTCATGAAAAATGTACTAAAAGTCATGTTCTCCGTGTGCTGTGGTATCGTTAAAATCCTAAACCAAGCAGCTTTTTAGATATCATTTATCCAAACCATTTTTTCAATCATCTGAAATGTATGAGCCGTGAACAGATTTTGTTTTGAGTGTTGGCCTGTGTGTTTTACTCTTTCACCTTCTCTCTTCATCCCTCAGCCCCTGAGGAGAAAAGCTGCAAGACAGGAAGTCCCCAAAAAGTAATGGCAATTCTGAACTGCTGAACTACGTCATTTCCTGTCATTAAACAAGCATGCTACCAGCACTAACCTAACCAAGATCTTGTACTGTTGCCAAAAGGAGGGGGAGGTGTGGGGGGAGAAGAATGTTTCTACCCCCAACCCCCAGACGGAGCCATTGATATCAATGGTCCTGCCCAACCACACAGCAACCCTCCACACCGATAACCAAACGGGGGGGTGACCCCCCACTGACATCCACAGTGACCCACAGGATGTCAGTGAATTTCAGGATTTTTCATATGTGTTTGTAAAAAGAAAGGAAGTAAGGGATTATTTAATTTGTGGTAGAAAACGCTCTCTTATGCAGTGGTGTGTACACTAATTCCAATTTGCATTTGAGTTGAAGACGACCTAAAAACACGACACAAAAGAAACAGAAAATAAAAAGTTGAATACAGAAGGCGGAAGAGAATGTGGTGAATTTAATAAGGTGTATATACCACGCAAAGGGACTACAGTTATTACTTGATTATATGTTGCAGTTGCTCACTATAGTATTCAGTTAATGGAACATTGCAAAGCAGCCAAAAACATCCACATAGTATTTTCTCACCTTAACACCTAGCCAATGAGTCCCTACCTACCAAAGTGTTCAACAACTATATGAGGCACTGTATGCAGAAGTTGTTTCGACATTGTGCTCATGTTCTGAGGGTTAGCGAGGGGCTAATGAAAAGACGCCTCATTTGCAAGTGTAACGTGACATTCTGCCAGCTTTAACACTGACATATAAAAACCTAATACAGATCTGTGAAATTTTGCAGAAGGGTTTGTGCCACTGTCTCTGGTATTCCCTGGATAGTTTTGAGATTTTACTTTTGAAGTGCATTAATGTGAATGGACTGTACTTTAACTGTCACCCATTCCAATAGGACAGCTTTGATGACTTCAGGTTTTCACAAAAATCATGTGTTCCATATACAGGTAGAAGTCATCAGCCCCCATTCTGCTAGCATTGTCCTTTACAATGTATTCACTGTACTTCTGCTTACTTTAGAGTATACCAAGCAAACACACAATCTTTAAATGCAGGTTCCCCACTGAATGCAAAGGATGTTTTGACTTCAATAGTTGCACCCAGTTTTACATTTCCTTCATAATCATTAGGACATCAATGGGTGTCAAAATTATTCAGTCTCAGCTTAGCTCCGCTTGCTTTAAGAACTGTTAATAAGTGCACTGAATGAGTGATGACAATTGTTTAATGGATACGCTTTAGACACTGCAATCGTTTGCAACGATGTTTGTTTATGCTTCTGCTCCATAGTATCAAATCTAGGTCTTTCATTTTACTCCTCAGATTTTTTTTAGAGTCCTTTTATTTAATTGCAGTGTTTTTGTTCATACTGTTTCAATAAACAAGTGAAAACACTCCAAATATACGCTGGCTTGAGACATGTTTTTATTTGTGTGTGTGTTGGTAGATTTCAGACGTTATATTGTCTTTGTTGCTCCATTGTTTTTTGGCTGTTGCTTATCAAATCAAGTTTCCCAAGTAATTTCCCCCAAAATTGCAACAAGAGGTGCTGACACAGGAAGTAATTATCTCATGACTCTGCTTTTTACACAACCGTCAGTGTAAAATTAGCACACATCGCTACCCAGCATGCACTGGGGTAGAAGTCAGTGGCGAAAGCTGATTGCTCCAGTCAGGTAATGCACAAAACACCCCTCCACTGAATCAAGACAAACTACGGCCAAATGCGGTCCTGTATGGACTGCCTGAGACTGCTGAGTCCGTTAGCTCTCTCCGGCTGGGGTGTTTCTCTGACAGTTACGTGTGTTTTTTTTTATGTTGTGGAGTTTTTCGTACGGCACTGTTAACCTGGGGCAGCTCTCCAACAGTGAGCTGTGAGGCACACAGAGCTGGCCTGTGTCTTGCTCTCTCCTCCATGTGGTTTTAGGCAGCGTCCCAAAACCCACTGCCCCAGCCGCCCCCAGTCTGCCAGCTTCATCCCCTTTTAGCTCTGCTCTCTCCCTCCACACAGGGAACAATGGAGTCTTTTGAGAGGGAAAAGATGGAGAGGCTATGGGCCGTTGTGATGCTCACCCAGCTCTGCTCTCCTTCTGTCATTACACAGCCTGCATGGACTCCCCACGCACCCCACAGGAGGTGCTAGGGCAAATTCTGTACATTGCTCCAGGGTGGAGTCACTTCCTCCATTCACTTACATGCAGATGTACACAACTGTATACATTATTATTTACAGGTACATACTGTACACATGAATGCACGCACACACGGAAGACTACAAGCATCACCTTCACACTGATGCAGAAGCCCGGATAGGCACACAGCCACACTCAAACTCAGGCTGCCCAACTCTCACAAATTGGTATTTTGACCGATCAGATCAGCTCTGAAAAATATTTGATGTGATTGGTTGAAGAAAAAAATTAATTGGCCCGCCCCGATTCATTTTTTTTTTTTTTTTGTAAACACGGCTTCAGTCATGTCTGTCTGCACACACATTCACAACTCCCTGCCTCAAGTGAACAATACCTCCCTCATAAGCTCCCACTTGTGCAGGTGTAAACATGAGCTTGGTGTGTGTGAAATAAATCCTTGTGCCGGTGTCCTCCTGCCTGGGTTTTTATGGCTGCTTCCCCCAGCATCCCTGTGCGCGCACACGTACACACCCCTGTCCTGCTCAAGAGGTGGTGGGCTGTTTCATAGGCCTGTCGACTCAGGAAGGCCGAGCAGAGGGAAAACGCGCAGCAATACAGTAACTCAGGCAAGCAGACAAATTCCAAATAGAAAGTCCTTAGAGATCTTGTGTAGGTCCTGTCCATGTAAAAGGACCAATGAGTGCCAACATGTGAAGTTCATAGAAACATGTCAAATGAAAGCTAAGAGTCTAGATTTTTTTCAAAATGAAGGCATATCTACATTTTCAACCATTTTCCAACCCAAAAAATTGCAATAAGCAAAGGCCTTGATTTCTGGTCAAATAGATACACAACATAGACCAGAAAAAGTCTTAAAGTACATCAAATCACAATAATGGTCAAGTAAAGACCCCTGCCAACTGACATCAATACCTCTATTTAGTTTGAGAAAATGTTCTGCCTTCTGGAAGTTAAAGAAACGTTGCCTTGTGCCTTGGAATTCCGTTACCAAAAACCCATATTCTTAACATATTTTCTAATTTCTCTCCCTCATGAGGGAGGATAATAAAAGTTCACAGAAATAACAAGGAAAGGTAGACCAATCAATTAGTTAGTGTTTTTACTGATATCAATTTTGTTAAGTATTGTTTTGTTCTTCTTCCATTCTTAAATGGAAGAAGTTTGGACCCACCAAGACTCTTCCTAGAAATTACTTGAAATTAAAATCTAACAGAATATCTGCAATTGAATTGGCTACAATGGTAAATCATAGTAGTCAAAGTTGGGAACGCACAGGAGAGTTCAGTACAGTACACGAGTTGAGTACACTAATCTACTGTACTTTACTATACTGGGCTGTACTTTGATGTCCAAACTTGTGAAACATCGACGTCTAACGATTGGTTCAGATTTGATCTTGTTTTGGGTGCAGAGCTCATTAAAATAACAGCCAGTGTATAGAATAATACCCCCAAATGCAAAGGATGGTATTGCATCTTCTTACCTCTGTGTAGCTATTTAGGATACATCACCATGAAGAGAACGACATTCACATCCATAATTATGTATTTCTGTGTAGTACAGATCAGCGACCCATGATGAAATTCCGTTACTGCAACTCCATTACTGGGTGTAAATCCACTTCACTTACTGTAGTTCAATAAACAGAGTAGATTCAATGTCAATGTGTCATGATATCGCTGGCACCCCATTCTTTCTGCAGACATCGTTGAATCTTAATTCAGAGCAAATATTTGGCAATTGTGAACACCAAAAAATTAGGGAGATTTGACCAAAATTCTGTTACCAAACTGCATCTGCACAGTTCTTCCAGTAAATGTGCTTTTGTTAAATTGTAAAAAGTAGTCCTTGTGCATAAAATTGTATGGTTTGTTAATCTTTGAAATTAATGGCCAGTCCATTAATGTGAAAATGCCCTGTAACAAAACAATACTTGTAGCCTAGCTTATCCAGAACCCACTACACAGACGTGAGTTAATTTGTGACTGGAAATGTGATATTATTATATGCCGGGATTCAATCCGATTGGGCGTTATCGACAATTCACCTTTTAAAGACAATGTTCCTGTGATCGCAGAGACCACATTCACGGTGAACGCTGCATAAGTCAGCTCAATCAGAAAATATTTAAATGTCAAGTGTTCTACACTTCGGATTGAATTCCAAATCTGTCAATAATGCTAGAACATGCGTACATGAATGTTTGCAATTTAGCTAGTCCAGCATCAACTACACAAGTCAGATGAATGAGGTCAACTGTGA
This sequence comes from Salvelinus fontinalis, assembly GCF_029448725.1. Classification (NCBI taxonomy): domain Eukaryota; kingdom Metazoa; phylum Chordata; class Actinopteri; order Salmoniformes; family Salmonidae; genus Salvelinus; species Salvelinus fontinalis. Next base: position 68,691,888 of record NC_074666.1, on the reverse strand, counting down.
AGAAAAACAGGCCACAAACAGTGCATTCTGGAAGTATTCAGACCCCTTAACTTTTTCCAAATGTTACGTTACAGCCTTATTCTAAAATTAAGTAAAAAAATTCTCATCTACAGACAATACCCCATTTTTTTGCAAATGTATTATGAATAAAGAATAGATACATTATTTACACAAATATTCAGACCCTTTGCTATGAGACTCGAAATTGAACTCAGGTGCATCCTGTTTCCATTGATCATCCTTGAGATGTTTCTACAACTTGATCCGATTCCACCTGTGGTAAAATCAATTGATTGGACATGATTTGGAAAGCACACACTGGTCTATATAAAGGTTCCACAGTTTGGAGTGCATGTCAGAGCAAAAACCAAGCCATGAGTTCGAATGCATTGCCTGTAGAGCTCCGAGACAGGATTGTGTCGAGGCACAGATCTGGGGCAGAGTACTAAAAATTTTCTGCAGCATTGAAGGTCCCCAAGAACACAGTGGCCTCCGGCATTCTTAAATGGAAGAAGTTTGGACCCACCAAGACTCTTCCTAGAGCTGGCCGCTTGGCCAAACTGAGCAACCGGGGGAGAAGGGCCTTGGTCAGGGAGGTGACCAAAAACCTGATGGTCACTCTGACAGAGCTCCTCTGTGGAGAGGAGCTCACTGGATCCTATTCCAACTAAACTACTGAAAGAGCTGCTTCATGTGCTTGGCCCTCCTATGTTGAACATAATAAACGGCTCTCTATCCACCGGATGTGTACCAAACTCACTAAAAGTGGCAGTAATAAAGCCTCTCTTGAAAAAGCCAAACCTTGACCCAGAAAATATAAAAAACTATCGGCCTATATCGAATCTTCCATTCCTCTCAAAAATGTTAGAAAAAGCTGTTGCACAGCAACTCACTGCCTTCCTGAAGACAAACAATGTATACGAAATGCTTCAGTCTGGTTTTAGACCCCATCATAGCACTGAGACTGCACTTGAAGGTGGTAAAGATATCAGTTTGTCTCTGTGAATGGTTTGTCCTCTGACAAATCAACTGTACATTTCGGTGTTCCTCAAGGTTCCGTTTTAGGACCACTATATATTTTACCTCTTGGGGATGTCATTCGAAAACATAATGTTAACTTTCACTGCTATGCGGATGACACACAAATGTAATGTAAATGTAAATGTACAGCTAAGTCATTTAGCAGACGCTCTTATCCAGAGCGACTTACAAATTGGAAATGAAACATGGTGAAGCCCCAAAATTGCCCTCGCTCGAAGCCTGTGTTTCAGACATAAGGAAGTGGATGGCTGAAAACTTTCTACTTTTAAACTCAGACAAAACAGAGATGCTTGTTCTAGGTCCCAAGAAACAAAGAGATCTTCTGTTAAATCTTACAATTAATCTTGATGGTTGTAACGTCGTCTCAAATAAAACTGTGAAGGACCTCGGCGTTACTCTGGACCCTGATCTCTCTTTTGACGAACATATCAAGACTGTTTCAAGGACAGCTTTTTTCCATCTACGTAACATTGCAAAAATTAGAAATGTTCTGTCCAAAAATGATGCAGAAAAATTAATCCATGCATTTGTTACTTCTAGGTTAGACTACTGCAATGCTCTACTTTCCGGCTACCCGGATAAAGCACTAAATAAACTTCAGTTAGTGCTAAATACGGCTGCTAGAATCCTGACTAGAACCAAGAAATTTGATCAAATTACTCCAGTGCTAGCTTCCCTACACTGGCTTCCTGTTAAGGCAAGGGCTGATTTCAAGGTTTTACTGTTAACCTATAAAGCGTTACATGGGCTTGCTCCTACCTATCTTTCCGAGTTGGTCCTGCCGTACATACCTACACATACGCTACGGTCACAAGACTCAGGCCTCCTAATTGTCCCTAGAATTTCTAAGCAAACAGCTGGAGGCAGGGCTTTCTCCTATAGATCTCCATTTTTATGGAATGGTCTGCCTACCCATGTGAGAGACGCAGACTCGGTCTCAACCTTTAAGTCTTTACTGAAGACTTATCTCTTCAGTAGGTCATATGATTGAGTGTAGTCTGGCCCAGGAGTGTGAAGGTGAACGGAAAGGCTCTGGAGCAACGAACCGCCCTTGCTGTCTCTGCCTGGCCGGTTCCCTTCTCTCCACTGGGATTCTCTACTTCTAACCCTATTACAGGGGCTGAGTCACTGGCTTACTGGTGCTCTTTCATGCCGTCCCTAGGAGGGGTGCGTCACTTGAGTGGGTTGAGTTACTGACGTGATCTTCCTGTCTGGGTTGGCGCCCCCCCTTGGTTTGTGCTGTGGTGGACATCTTTGTGGGCTATACCCGGCCTTGTCTCAGGATGGTAAGTTGGTGGTTGGAGATATCCCTCTAGTGGTGCGGGGGCTGTGCTTTGGCAAAGTGGGTGGGGTTATATCCTGTGCAGCGAAAAAAAGCTGTGCAATGACACTCCATTTTAGAATAAGGTTGCAATGTTGCAAAATGTGGAAATGTCAAGGTGTCTGAATACTTTCAGAATGCAGTGTACATGAATAAAGTCATTTTTTTTTTACAATCCTCTCACCACAAGCTTGGTTATCATATTTTCAAGATATTGCTAGTCTAGAGTAGTCAGTCGCTGTCATCTACAAAGCTTCCCACTGGGCACAGACGTCAAAGTCTATTCCACATTGAAATGATGTGGAAACAGCGTTGATTCAACCAGTGTGTTCCCAGTGGGTTGTGAAAGGTTGGATGGACTATGCCAGGTATTCTCAAACTGGGGTACATGCAATGCTGTCGGGGGTACACCAAATAAAAATGTGATTCACATTTTAAAAAATATTAATAATCTTCACATTTTCCAACGGGGCTATACATTTGGATGAGATGTTTTACTCGCCTGAGTAGCATCGTTTCACTTCCAAAAAAAACCATTAAACCATCTAGTGTTCACCGAAATAACAACAATGTCAAATACAGGTAGCCTAGTCAAATAATGAACATCCAATCACATTAACCGTTACGCTCTCGTGGGAATTCCACTAACGGTCCATATGTAGACAAACGTAAGCCACAGGAGTTTTTTGGAGTGACAACTAAGACGACTTTCGAGTAGTAAGACATGTATAAAAGCAACAGACAACATTAATAAGAAGGCGCTAGAAGCGTCTTATATGGTGAGCTACCGAGTGGCTAGGACAGGCAAGCCCCATACTACTGTGGGGGACTTAATTCTTCCTGGTGCCATGTATATGACTGGGACAATGCTGGGGGAAAAGGCCCAAAAAACTATACAGACAATGTCTTCATCAAACAACACCGTTTCATGATGCATCAGTGACATGGCAGGAGATGTTTCGAAACAATTACTCCTGCGCATACAAGCCAGTGAATTCTATGTGTTACAGCTGGATGAGTCAGACGTGGCGGGCCTGGCACAGCTCCTGGAAAATGTCCGTTACGTTTATGGGAGGCCAATTAAGGAAGACATCCTCTTCTGTAAAAACCACTGGAAACCAGGACAACAGGAGAGGATATTTTTATAGTACTGACAGCTTGGTGACATCAAATGGACTTTGGTGGTCAAGATGTGTTGGTATCTGTACTGATGGCACAAAAGCCATGACAAGGAGACATAGTGGAGTGATAACGCGTGTGTGCAAACAGTTGCTCCCGACGCCACATGGGTACACTGCAGCATCAACCAAGAGGCTCTTGCTGCCAAAGCAATGCCTGACAGCTTGAAAGACGTTTTGGACACTACAGTGAAAATGGTTAACTTTGTTAAAGCAAGGCCCCTGAACTTTGTGTATTTCTGCACTATGCAATGGTATGGGCAGCGACCATGTAACGCTTTTACAACATACAGAAGTGCGCTGGTTATCAAGGGGCAAAGTATTGACACGTTTTTTTGAATTGAGAGACGAGCTTAAAGTTTTCTTTACTGACCATAATTTTGCATGATGACGAGTTTCTTACACGACTGGCCAATCTGGGTGATGTTTTTTCCTCGCCTGAATGATCTGAATCTAGGATTACAGGGACTCTACGCAACTAGATTCAATGTGCGGGACAAAATTGAGGTTATTATTAAGAAGTTGGAGCTCTTCTCTGTCTGCATTAACAAGGACAACACACAAGTCTTTCCATCATTGTATGATTTTTTGTGTGCAAATGAACTCAAGCTTATGGACAACGTCAAATGTGATATAGCGAAGCACCTGAGTCAGTTGGGTGTGCAATTACACAGGTACTTTCCTGAGACGGATGACAAACAACTGGATTCGTTATCCCTTTCACGCCCTGCCTCCTGGCCACTTACCGATATCTGAACAAGAGAGCCTCATCGAAATTGCCACAAGCGGTTCGGGGGAAATTTGAATTTAATTAGAAGCCATTGCCAGATTTCTGGATTGGACTGTGCTCAGAGTATCCTGCTTTGGCAAATCGCGCTGTTAAGACACTGATGCCCTTTGCAACCACATACCTATGTGAGAGTGGATTGTCGGCCCTCACTAGCAAAAAAACGAAATACAGGCACAGACTGTGTGTGGAAAATGATTTAAGACAGATTCTCCAATACAACATTGCAGAGTTATGTGCATCCTTTCAAGCACAATCTTCTCATTAACCTGTTGTGAGTTATAAAACTTTATTTGTTCTTCGAAATTGTGAATATGTAAGATGGCTAAATAAAGAGCAAAATGATTGATTATTATTATTTGTGCCCTGGTCCTATAAGAGCTTTTTGTCACTTTCCACAAGCCGGGTTGTGACAAAAACTCACACTCATTTTTATGTTTTATAAATGTATCGTATAGTGTGTGTGTGGCAGGCTTACAATGATGGCAAAAAACAACATTTGAGAGTGACCTGACCCTGGAGAATGTTTGAAGGGGTACAGAACTATAAAAAGTTTGGGAACCACTGCACTATGACAAACTAACAGATCTTAACAATTCTTGATCCTAAACAATTTACCTAGTTGGTAAGGAAGAGAGGAGAACATCTTTTTTTTATGAGTTATATACACTGCTCAAAAAAATAAAGGGAACACTTAAACATTTACATTTTAAGTCATTTAGCAGACGCTCTTATCCAGAGCGACTTACAAATTGGAAAGTTCATACATATTCATCCTGGTCCCCCCGTGGGGAATGAACCCACAACCCTGGCGTTGATAGCGCCATGCTCTACCAACTGAGCCACACGGGACAACACAATGTAACTCCAAGAATTTTTTTTGCCAGAGCCCTGCAAAATGACCTCATCAGCCAGGAAGCATAGGAACTGAGAAGTGGTCTGTGGTCACCACCTGCAGAATCACTCCTGTTTTGGGGGGTGTCTTGCTAATTGCCTATAATTTCCACCTTTTGTCTATTCCATTTGCACAACAGCATGTGAAATTTATTGTCAATCAGTGTTGCTTCCTAAGTGGACAGTTTGATTTCACAGAAGTGTGATTGACTTGGAGTTACATTGTGTTGTTTAAGTGTTCCCTTTATTTTTTTGAGCAGTGTATATATATACAGTGGGGCAAAAAGTATTTAGTTAGCCACCAGTTGTGCACGTTCTCCCACTTAAAAAGATGAGAGGCCTGTAATTTTCATCATTAGGTACACTTCAACTATGACAGACAAAATGAGAAAAAAAAATCCAGAAAATCACATTGTAGGATTTTTTATTAATTTATTTGCAAATTATGGTGGAAAATAAGTATTTGGTCAATAACAAAAGTTTCTCAATATTTTGTTATATACCCTTTGTTGGCAATGACAGAGGTCAAACGTTTTCTGTAAGTCTTCACAAGGTTTTCATACACTGTTGCTGGTATTTTGGCCCATTCCTCCATGCAGATCTCCTCTAGAGCAGTGATGTTTTGGGGCTGTTGCTGGGCAACACGGACTTTCAACTCCCTCCAAAGATTTTCTATGGGGTTGAGATCTGGAGACTGGCTAGGCCACTCCAGGACCTTGAAATGCTTCTTACGAAGCCACTCCTTCATTGCCCGGGCGGTGTGTTTGGGATCATTGTCATGTTGAAAGACCCAGCCACGTTTCATCTTCAATGCCCTTGCTGATGGAAGGAGGTTTTCACTCAAAATCTCACGATACATGGCCCCATTCATTCTTTCCTTTACACGGATCAGTCGTCCTGGTCCCTTTGCAGAAAAACAGCCCCAAAGCATGATGTTTCCACCCCCATGCTTCACAGTAGGTATGGTGTTCTTTGGATGCAACTCAGCATTCTTTGTCCTCCAAACACAACGAGTTGAGTTTTTACCAAAAAGTTTTATTTTGGTTTCATCTGACCATATGACATTCTCCCAATCTTCTTCTGGATCATCCAAATGCTCTCTAGCAAACTTCAGATGGGCCTGGACATGTACTGGCTTAAGCAGGGTGACACGTCTGGCACTGCAGGATTTGAGTCCCTGGCGGCGTAGTGTGTTACTGATGGTAGGCTTTGTTACTTTGGTCCCAGCTCTCTGCAGGTCATTCACTAGGTCCCCCCGTGTGGTTCTGGGAATTTTTTCACACCGTTCTTGTGATCATTTTGACCCCACGGGGGGAGATCTTGCGTGGAGCCCCAGATCGAGGGAGATTATCAGTGGTCTTGTATGTCTTCCATTTCCTAATAATTGCTCCCACAGTTGATTTCTTCAAACCAAGCTGCTTACCTATTGCAGATTCAGTCTTCCCAGCCTGGTGCAGGTCTACAATTTTGTTTCTGGTGTCCTTTGACAGCTCTTTGGTCTTGGCCATAGTGGAGTTTGGAGTGTGACTGTTTGAGGTTGTGGACAGGTGTCTTTTATACTGATAACAAGTTCAAACAGGTGCCAATAATACAGGTAACGAGTGGAGGACAGAGGAGCCTCTTAAAGAAGTTACAGGTCTGTGAGAGCCAGAAATCTTGCTTGTTTGTAGGTGACCAAATACTTATTTTCCACCATAATTTGCAAATAAATTCATTAAAAATCCTACAATGTGATTTTTAGGATTTTTTTTCTCATTTTGTCTGTCATAGTTGAAGTGTACCTATGATGAAAATTACAGGCCTCTCTCATCTTTTTAAGTGGGAGAACTTGCACAATTGGTGGCTGACTAAATACTTTTTTGCCCCACTGTGTGTGTATATATATATACACACACACACACACGGGACACGACAAGACGAGGACAAAAAGACGTCTGACTGCTATGCCATCTTGGACGACATTTTTAATCTGAATACGATATTTTTGCTGGTAACGTAACGGATTACATGTAATCGTTACTCCCCAACTCTGCCAATTGGCTTGTATTTGGCACACGTAGTTAGGCCCTAAAGTGTATGCTTATGCACTAATGCCAGATCAAAATATTGAAAGAAAAACCCTCAGGGTAACCTATTGATATGAATTGCACAATAATGATAGATTCATGGATTTTTAATGCATTGTTTTCTCTTCATTCAACCTGCCCGCTACCCACCCTCTCTTCGTCCACAATATTTAATGACCCTAAACCTGCCCCGCAGATATAACCGCAGGGAGGAGTCAACCCGCACGTCAATAGTGTTGAGGAAGTGACAGGGAGAGCACTGTGTATGGTGTGTATGAACATGTGTGTCTTGTGTTAAGGGAACTAGGACCATGGGAGAATAAGTCAAATGTATGGTAGAAAAGACAAGTGTGGTCTGAGGGTGTCTGTGACAATTTAAAAAAAACAAAGGGTGTCCACAACACTCCTTTGCAGCCAATGCACAGGTCTTTTTGTCTGCTCTGACGTCACTTTTGTCTGCAACCAACCCGGAATACACTTGTCTTTTCTACCATGAATCGGGCATTAGGCGTCCAGGACAGGTGGTATTTGTGTGTTTGTATGTTTTTGTGCATGTGTACATGTGTGCACGCACAAGTACTTGTGGGCGAGTCCTTTGGCTGCACATCTGGTGTGCTGAGATATATAGAAGTGTTTTTCTGTTCCAATGGCATGACTGTACTTTCCTGAGAGGCACAGCTTTGTGCCTGGCAGCTGGGAACATGCATTACCGTCGTGTGACACTCAGTGTCTGTAAGAGACACCTATTGTTCTGCCCAAAACACTGTGCATTGATGGGGCCCAGATTCACAACGGCATTACAGGGCCCTCCGTCCCTCACACTTCAGTGGCCATGGCGCACATGTCATTGGCACAAGATTGTGTCTGCATCGACAGGATACTTTCCCATGCATTTAAATCAGTTGCACGATTCTGCCCAGTTTTACTGATTTCTTCCAACAATAGCTCCGTTTAGATCACCTTTGATCAGACTGTAGATCTGTGAGTGTATTTTAAAATTGGGTGAACTTTGCTTTCAGGTCCCGTCATCCTACTGCTGTAGAGGAGTAGCATGTTAACCTTAAAGTAGTCCTCGTTTTGGCAGACGGCCACATTTATCGTATGGTTAACCTGTTTCTCAGAAGTCACAAAAGATGCCATGCATGCACTGGACATGTGGTGGAAACATTTGACACACATGATCACTGAATATAAACTCAACAAGTCAAGGGAGGTTGAGAGCCATTGCATTTGTGAGAGATTTTCACATGAAAGATGTAGATTTGACGAATGATTATGTATTATTTGAATGCTTTCTGAAGTTACAATAAGGGTGGAGGTGGTTATATGTAAACTCAGCAAAAAAATAATCAACAAGGGTAACAGCCATGCCCAAATTGAGTTGGGGACGGAGTTGGGGACGGAGTTGGGGACGGTAAAATATCTGACAGATGTTTTATCTCACCAAAACATTGGCCAACAAAGTTTAGATCTATTTGGGCTAATAGAACTCTTGCCTCTACAGCTCTGTCACCATTTCTCTCTTCAGATATTTCTTTGCGTAGACGTATGAATGCTGGCAGCCTGTCCCTCACTGTCTTGCAAGCATTGTGCCTACATGCCCACCGTGTCTCTATCAGCCTTTGTAACTCTCTCGGTGCCCCTGAAACATTTACCTCTGTGCCTCTAGCCACCTTTGGTGCACATAAACTCAGCAAAAAAAGGAACGTCCCTTTTTCAGGACCCTGTCTTTCAAAGATAATTCGTAAAAATCCAAATAACTTTCCAGATCTTCATTGTAAAGAGTTTAAACACTGTTTCCCATGCTTGTTCAATGAACATGAAGCTGTGGAACGGTCGTTAAGACACTAACAGCTTATAGACGGTAGGCAATTAAGGTCACAGTTATGAAAACTTAGGACACTAAAGAGGCCTTTCTACTGACTCTGAAAAACACAAAAAGAAAGACGCCCAGTGTCCCTGCTCATCTGCGTGAACGTGTTTTAGGCATGCTGTAAGAAGGCATGAGGACTGCAGATGTGGCCAGGACAATAAATTGCAATGTACGTACTGTGAGACGTCTAAGACGGCGCTACAGGACGGACAGCTGATCGTCCTCGCAGTGGCAGACCACGTAACTCTTGGCCTGGCTCCCCCTCCACTCAGTATTTTTGTTAAACAGAAAACCCAAACATATGGCAGCAGATCCACAAGGTCTGCCATGAGAGGTGACTGTATAGTTCCCTTAAGGAAAAGCACCTTTAGTAAATCCGCTTTCTCTGTGAGAGCTTCCCATGTCTGGAATACACTGCCATCAGACACACATAACTGCACCACATATCACACTTTCACAAAATGCATGAAGACATGGCTAAAGGTCAATCAGATTTGTGAACATAATCCCTAGCTGTGTATTGCCGCTTTCCATGTTGTCTGTAGCTTGTGAGGTGTGGAAACACTTAGTTGCTTTTATGAATTTTGTCTTGCTGCTTTTTGTTCTATGTTACTCTTTCTGTATGCTACGTCTTGCTTGTCCTATGTTGCTCTGTCTGTATGCTATGTCTTGCTTGTCCTATTGTCCTATGTTGCTCTGTCTGTATGCTATGTCTTGCTTGTTCTATGTTGCTCTAAGTGTGCTCACTGCTCAATGATTGTCTATATTGTAATTGCTTTTAATAACCTGCCCAGGGACTGCGGTTGAAAATTAGCCGGCTGGCTAAAACCGGCACTTTTACTGAAACGTTGATTAATGTGCACTGTCCCTGTAAAAATAAAATAAACTCAAACACCTGCACAGGATCGGTACATCCGAACATCACACCTGCAGGACATGTACAGGGTGGAAACAACAACTGCCCGAGTTACACCAGGAACGCACAATCCCTCCATCAGTGCTCAGACTGTCTGCAATAGGCTGAGAGAGGATGGACTGAGGGCTATTAGGCCTGTTGTAAGGCAGGTCCTCACCAGACGTCACCGGCAACAACGTCACCTATGGGCACAAACCCACCGTCGCTGGACCAGACAGGACTGGCAAAAAGTGCTCTTCACTGACGAGTTGCGGTTTTGTCTCACCAGGGGTGATGGTCAGATTCGCGTTTCATCGTCGAAAAGAATGAGCGTTACACCGAGGCCTGTATTCTGGAGCAGGATCAATTTGGAGGTGGAGGGTCCGTCATGGTCTGGGGCGGTGTGTCACAGCATCATCGGACTGAGTTTGTTGTCGTTGAAGGCAATTTCAATGCGGTGCGTTACAGGGAAGACATCCTCCTCCCTCATGTGGTACCCTTCCTGCAGGCTCATCCTGACATGACCCTCCAGCATGACAATGCCACCATCCATACTGCTCATTCTGTGCATGATTTCCTGCAAGACAGGAATGTCAGTGTTCTGCCATGGCCAGCGAAGAGGCCGGATCTCAATCCCATTGAGCACGTCTGGGACGTGTTGGATCGGAGGGTGAGGGCCATTCCCCCCAGAAATGTCAGAGAACTTGCAGGTGCCTTGGTGGAAGAGTGGGGTAACATCTCACAGCAAGAACTGGTAAATCTGGTGCAGTCCATGAGGAGATGCACTGCAGTAATTAATGCAGCTGGTGGCCACATCAGATACTGACTGTTACTTATGATTTTGACCGCCCCTTTGTTCAGGCACACATTATTCCATTTCTGTTAGTCACATGTCTGTGGAACTTGTTCAGTTCTTGTCTCAGTTGTTGAATCTTGTGTTCATTCAAATATTTACACGTTAAGTTTGCTGAAAATAAACACACAGTGGACAGTGAGAGGACATTTCTTTTTTTGCTGAGTTCATTATGGTTAAATGATTGTTCTCTATGTCTCTACACCAAAACTCCACCACAAGCTGTGTTTTTGCCTGTCATTATCCTTGTCCTTCAAAAGGCGTCTAATACTTTGCACACAAAGGTTCACATGCAGTCAACAGCCAACCGACCTTGTGGAATACTAGTCTGAGTAAGATGTTTACATCTCCTAATACTCCTCTAATAATTCAGAAAATAGCTTGATATTCTATGCGTTTTAATCAGAGTATGATTACTTTGATTAAGACCCTACTCTGATTTATATAGATAATAAGAGTAAGACTATGCAAGATTTCTAATTCCTCTTCCATAATCTGAGTAATATTGGATTATTATCAGGCATGTGTTATGTGGCTGTCTGGCACTAGTTAGACACCATTCTTGTTTTTTTTCAGTTGTGTGTGGTCCTCATTCATTTAATCTCATTATGGTATATTAACATACAGTATATGCCCATTAAATCAAACAGAAGAAGGGCGGCTGTAGAGCTACTTGTGCTTTACAGCCGCGCCGCCATCGTTAGTGTAGCAGAACTATCCAAACTAAGGTCAAAAGTGAATCTAAATAAACTTATTTTCAGATGGTGTTACAGCTACTTTAGGTTTGATACATTGACATCATTTTTTGCTTTGGCACGGCTTTAAATCAGCATTTGAACCATAGGCATTATTTATCAATGGTACAGTATCGTTTAGGAAATGTAACGGTTTGATTGAAGTACCACGAATATACCAGCGAGATGTGAACCTCTAGCAAACGCAGAGTAAAATTGGGTCAAATTCACACATCAATATCACACAAAAAAAGCTCTAATTCTGAGAGACTGACACCACAAGCAAATCCAGACCTACTAAGTAAAAAATTGTGCGACAAGCAAATTGGCTTCCCTGAGGCGGTTTCTGACAGTTTGTGCAAAATTTCTTCGGTTTTGCAAATCCAGAGGTTCATCAGCTGTCCGGGTGGCTGCTCTCAGACGATCCCGCCGGTGAAGAAGCTGGATGTGGAGGTTTTAGGTCGGCGGTTGTGAGGCCGGTTGGACGCATTGCCAAGTTCTCTAGCTAAAACGATGTAGGAGAGGCGGCTTATGGTAGAAAAATTAACATTCAATTATCTGGCAACAGCTCTGGTGGACATTGCCGCAGTCAGCATGCCAATTGCACGCTCCCTCAACTTGAGATCTGTGGCATTGCATTGTGACAAAACTGCACATTTTAGAGTGACCTTTTCTTGTCCCCAGCCCAAGGCGCAGCCATGTAATGATCATGGTGTTTAATCAGCACATTGATATGCTGCACATGTCAGGTGGATGGATTATCTTGGCAAAGCTCATGAAACATGGGACCAACACTTTACATATTGTGTTTATATTTTTGTTCAGTATAAATGTAGGTTTACATAATCTCTAGGATACAACAGATTCAATAGTATATGCCTTTAACATCTTAACATTTACTACTATTTTCTACTACCTGTTTATTGTATAATGAGCTACATAATTATGTTTACAAAACAAAGCAAGGTATTCTTTGCTATATGTAGCCTGTAGTATCAGATGCTGACTTTGGAGAAAGTGGTCTATCTCCTTCTATACATTGGGACATAGTGCACTCTAGTGGAGAATAAAGCTAATGCATCTATGATCAGTGTCTGCAGAACTGCTGGTTTTCATTTTCCCCTCTAATCCTGGATCTGGACCAATTTAGACCAGGTGTGTGGGCTTTGATTAGTCAAAGGACATAAGAAAGAAAACCTGCAGCACTGCAGACCTCAAGGCCCGGATATGAATGCCTCTGAAATAGAAGAGACTTGTTGAGCTGACAGTCTTAAAAAATACAAGTCCTGCAAGGTCAATTACAGCCTTCAGGCAAGCTCTGTTGGAATGTTTGTTTACAGGTGACGAAGCAGATGCATCATTAAACCCCATCTAAGGTATATTTGAATAGCGGTTTTACTGTATTGTCGATGAGCTGATGAGGACTTCAGTGCTTAATTTGTAAATCGAGACGTGCCAGTACAAAAAGTGAGCGCAAGAGGGGGTGACCTGGGAAGCTTTAAAAGGTACCGGAAAGCATGAGAAAAAAATCCCCATTATAATAAAGCATTACATGCATATCATGACATTCGAAATGACAAGCTACTTTGACACTGACAAATTGATTATCTGAGAACAATTAAAAACGAACTTGAATCCATCAATAGTATAGGCCCATGTGTGGTATGACGAGAAAATTATAATCCTTAACATGCCTTTTAGTTTCACTGACTCACCCAATCAAGCGCAGCTCACTCACAGGTGATGGCCGATGCGTTCGTGCTTAACTTCTTAAACCGTATATCTCGCTCAAACAATATTTGTAACTTCAAATATTTTGTTAACCTACAGCCGACAGATTAGTCTTCTCTAAGAATCCAAACAGTATTTCCGCGATTATATTTGAAATATTGCGAAAGTCCTGTTTTATCTGCATGCTGTTCACTGACGCTTTGAACCCACCGACAGCGTTATGGCATTTTGGTACAACAGAACTACACATTTCCAATGAAACGCTGCGTTTGCCTTGTAGCATTGCGTTACAGGGGCAGTTGTGGTGCATATTGCTAGACAGAAAGTGGCAGAAGGTGAATGTTTAACTTTTTTGCATACTATTTTGCGCAAAAAAAATATTTTTCATGGTGTCAGTTGGCCATTCTGAATCATTTTATTTCTTTCTGTAGACGTTTTTTCCCGAGGAAGATGACATTTATGAATTTCCTGACCGGATTTTGCAAGAGGTGTCGGACAACTCCCGCATATCAACCAATCAGCATCCAGGATCCAAACAATCCGTTTTATAAGGACACAGATAGAAAGATGAGTCTTGTACATATCTCTATGGCCTGCCTGTTCCCAGGTGTATCTGCCCTCATTGGCTAGAATGGTCCCACCTGACCTTGCCTGCCTTCCATCTTTGAGGACATGTATATTTCCATTGTTAGAACGGCCAATCGACTATCTTGTCAATATAATAGAACATCTTTGAAATAAATAATTGGTTGAAATGCACGTAGCTAGTTTGTCAACATCAGAAACCTGCGGATAGAATAACATGAGCGAAATGAAACGGGATTTGATAGCTAGCTTGCTATATACAGTATATCCATACAAATAAGGACTGAGGTGGTGTTCGGATGAGGTACAGCACAGGTTTCACTATATGACACACAATGTATGTGTCGACCGGGGCTCAATCTTAATTTGGCTAAATCTAGTGATTTAAGAATCTCTGAAAACTAAATAATCAGATAACATGTAAGGTCTGATTGACGTATGATGTTAGGGTTGCGAAAGTTCAACTGAGATAGGAACAATACCACACCTGAACTTGGTTAAAATAATTGTTTAATTCAAAAGCTAATAAATGGCAAATACATTTTTCGTATATACGGGTTCACTGCAACACCCCGCAGGGTGGAACAAGGAACTGATTTGTTTCTGACAAAGATAGTATATTATACTCGTGACAGAGATAGTTCCCGCTTCCGAGCCGGCCTGTCAGAGTAGAGACTGGGCGTGGTTTAGACTCACCCAGCATATCGTTGGTGTTGGCGCATAAGCTAGTCCTAATGCCTTTGCGCTCTCTGTTGTCCCGTCGCTGTTGCTGTGTAGATTACGCTCCTTCACCCCAGAGACTGGGGTCAGACAGTTTTATAACATTGTCTGAGATATTCCCACCTGTATACAATGTCCACTGTTCTCGCTCAAGGCTAACTACAGCTTCTCAGCACTCTTATCTGAGCTAACTGTTACTTCCAGCACACACACATCCAGGCGCCCAGACCAACAGTTTGTCAATATCCAATCACATATGATATAGTTGCTAATCACGTTTGTTATAGTATTCAATCACAAGTAATACAGTTGCTAATATTCAATCACGTGTGTTATAGTATTACTCAGAACCTCACATATGTTCTTCGTGTGTATAGCTTATCTGTTATTCTCCATTGTACACCACAGTCAGCAATCTCATGATTCACCCCCTCCTGTGTCTCTCTAAGATTAGCAGTCTCGGTCACACAGTACAGCGCCCACACTACTGATACTTTGTTGCATACACACACATATTTCATACACACACACATTTCAGGCTGTGGCCTCATGGTTAGACAGAGCACTGGTAAGAGTAGAGAGTAATGGAAAATGCAGGTTCACAAGAGTCAGCAATTCAAACTTTAATGCATAAGAAGCCCTACTAGCTTATAGTTAGTTAAGCATGTCAAAAAAAAATTATAAAAACCCCACAATGACCCCCATTGTTTACAATAATGGCTAGCTATCTCTTTGACTGTTTAGTCCAGCGTTTCCCAAACTCTGTCCTTAGGACCCCAAGAGGTGCACGTTTTGGTCTTTGCCCTAGCACTACACAGCTGATTCAAACAATGATCTCAGCATCAAGCTTTGATTATTTGAATCAACTGTGTAGTGCGAGTGCAAAAAACAACACTTGCATCCCTTGGGAACTCTAGGACCGAGTTTGGGAATAGCTGGTCTAGTCAGTGCATTAGCTCGATTTCAGTTGAACTAAAGAAGGCCTAGCTACAGATTGTACACCAAAGATTTCTGGTATCAATTACTGGGTGTTACAGGTTATCCTATATAAAACGTCACCATAGATTTTAGCTAACCTGGTATTGGCAATACTATCTTCCGTCTTGATTCGGCCAAACATGTATCTCCTAAAATGTCCAGTTGCAGGTGGTGTGTTTGAATTTAGAAAATGCTCCGTTATTTAAATAATTGTTTTGCTCCATCAAGTAATGTGCCATCTTGTCTATTTCAAATCTTCTCTCATTGATTGAGACATGTTATACTAATCAGCCAAAATTACCTTGACAAAAGCTTCTCCACTGGTCCTGTTTTGCTTGTGTTGCTGGCCTTAATGTTATATAATGGAGCAGGTGGAAGTGACAATCCTAGACACTGACTGACTGTTTCCTACTGTAGCTCTAGTGGTTTTACTCGGCATTGCATTTTCATAGGCTAGCTTGCAATGAAACATGTCCGAATCTGTTTTTACTACAGTAAGCTGATCAGGTCTTTTGAATTATGCTTTTGTTTGTCAAAATAAAAATGAATATATTTGTGTGTCTCTTCTTACAGCCAGCAGCCTTCCCCCATCAGAGAAAACAACCATGGTCAAAAACGATTCAGTGAAGATGGTAAGCAGTGGACTACATCAGACTAAGGGAATGCTTTCATTATATCCACCTTCAAGTGGGTAAAACATGTAGTTTAGGCCACTCCCTTATCGAAAAATACAAATTTAATAGAAGTAGGTGTTTTTCACATACCAAGCATTTAACCTGCATTTCCGTCTGCATCCACAAGGTGTAACTGCAAATAACGTATAGGCTCATCAATCACCTAATTAAAACAGATGTGTCTACATCAAAGTCTTCCTTGTGGAAAGTATACAATTACACAGTTAAGGAGATCCTATTAAATGTAATGTCAAAATGTCGATTCTCGCCTAAATAGACATACCCAAGATAAATTATTTATCATGAGCGTTTGATGTATTTGATACCATTCCACTCCAGCCATTACCACAAGCTCGTCCTCCCCAATTAAGGTGCCACCAACCTCCTGTGTTACCTATTAATGCTTATACTGCCAGAAAGATAGAAATGGCACCTTTCTTATAACCGTAAAATAATTATCATTTCATATAACTGACAGAATTGTATGCTGACGCACCATTCTTTCTACAGACATCTTTGAATGTTATTTCAGAATTTGGAAAATGTGGAGATTTACAGTCTTTCTGTTAAACTTTAAAGTAGTCCTTGTGCATAGAGTTGTATGGTTTGTTTAACTTTGAATCAATGGATTTTGTTTGGCATACTTTTAAAGTGAAAATCTGAGTTTCAGCATCATTCTGTTACCGTGGAATTGCCCAGGACTCGCTGATGCATAACAACCAAGTATGATGCGTCAGACTTACAGCCATTCATGTTTGATTCATCTCTTGATTCATTCTTGGTTAACCCGGAAGGAAAATCTTGCAAAATTTGGTTAACTGCATGATTAACGGGTCTATACTTGGAAAGAGTTCAGGCAGTTTGTGAGAATGGAAACTTCAAAAGGAAACTCTCAGCCAAAGGCCCCACCCGATCCGTGTGGGCACATGCACAAAGAACTCGAAGTGAAGCAGTTTAAGCAACATCTTCACCCAATCCTGATACATCCAAATAACCAGTAACCAACACCCAAAGACCTGAACTACTACTGATCATTATCTCACACATCCCATTCAGTGAGAGATTCATGTTTCGTACAAGTAACATTAGGCAATTTTCCAAGCCAAGTTTGCACCTCAACAGATCCTCATTTGTTTCAGGAAGATTGTGAAAGATTAAAGTGGCAATATGGGAGTCACACAAAAACAAAACAGCTGAGGGATGGGGCTGGAGAAATGCAACCACTCAAATGCATAGGCTGAGCTATAGATGCAAGGACTCACCATCCATAATATAAAAATTGTAGTTAACCATGTTTTGAAGCTATAGTTGTACTAAGCTTATTAGGCATTCCTAAGTTATATATTTCAAGGATCAATGGCATATAATTTAAAGTCCCAAAATATATGTACAGTACCATTCCCAGATTGCTTGAAAAGGAGAACCGCACATTCTAGGAGCTCAGATGCAATAATAACCAATGTTTTGATAGACAAGCTGTCTTCATTAGGGTATAATTGTCACACCCTGATCTGTTTCACCTGTCTTGTGCTTGTCTCCTCCCCCACCAGGTGTCTCCCATTTGTCCCCATTATCTCCTGTGTATTTATACCTGTGTTTTCTGTTGGTCTAATGCTACTTTGTCTTGTCAAATCCTACCATTATGTTATCCTGTGTTTGAGTGTCTATAGTTGCTGTTTTCTAGTCCTCCTGGTTTTGGCCATTGTACCTGCCCTGAGCCTGCCTGCCGCTCTGTACCACACTGACCTCTGCCTGCCTGCCGCTCTGTACCACACTGACCTCTGCCTGCCTGCCGTTCTGTACCTTACTGACACTTCCCTAGATTACTAACCTCTGCCTTCCTGCCGTTCTGTACCTTACTGACACTTCCCTAGATTACTGACCTCTGCCTGCCTGCCGTTCTGTACCACACTGACACTTCCCTAGATTACTGACCTCTGCCTTCCTGCCGTTCTGTACCTTACTGACACTTCCCTAGATTACTGACCTCTGCCTTCCTGCCGTTCTGTACCTTACTGACACTTCCCTAGATTACTGACCTCTGCCTGCCTGCCGTTCTGTACCTTACTGACACTTCCCTAGATTACTGACCTCTGCCTTCCTGCCGTTCTGTACCTTACTGACACTTCCCTAGATTACTGACCTCTGCCTTCCTGCCGTTCTGTACCTTACTGACACTTCCCTAGATTACTGACCTCTGCCTGCCTGCCGTTCTGTACCTTACTGACACTTCCCTAGATTACTGACCTCTGCCTTCCTGCCGTTCTGTACCTTACTGACACTTCCCTAGATTACTGACCTCTGCCTTCCTGCCGTTCTGTACCTTACTGACACTTCCCTAGATTACTGACCTCTGCCTGCCTGCCGTTCTGTACCTTACTGACACTTCCCTAGATTACTGACCTCTGCCTGCCTGCCGTTCTGTACCTTACTGACACTTCCCTAGATTACTGACCTCTGCCTGCCTGCCGTTCTGTACCTTACTGACACTTCCCTAGATTACTGACCTCTGCCTTCCTGCCGTTCTGTACCTTACTGACACTTCCCTAGATTACTGACCTCTGCCTTCCTGCCGTTCTGTACCTTACTGACACTTCCCTAGATTACTGACCTCTGCCTGCCTGCCGTTCTGTACCTTACTGACACTTCCCTAGATTACTGACCTCTGCCTTCCTGCCGTTCTGTACCTTACTGACACTTCCCTAGATTACTGACCTCTGCCTTCCTGCCGTTCTGTACCTTACTGACACTTCCCTAGATTACTGACCTCTGCCTGCCTGCCGTTCTGTACCTTACTGACACTTCCCTAGATTACTGACCTCTGCCTTCCTGCCGTTCTGTACCTTACTGACACTTCCCTAGATTACTGACCTCTGCCTGCCTGCCGTTCTGTACCTTACTGACACTTCCCTAGATTACTGACCTCTGCCTGCCTGCCGTTCTGTACCTTACTGACACTTCCCTAGATTACTGACCTCTGCCTGCCTGCCGTTCTGTACCTTACTGACACTTCCCTAGATTACTGACCTCTGCCTGCCTGCCGTTCTGTACCTTACTGACACTTCCCTAGATTACTGACC